>NW_028254562.1:0-109091 GCF_964263255.1 Lissotriton vulgaris
TTTTGACATTTAACACATCCCAGGTGGCAAAAATATTGGAAAAGAGTATCAGTTCAGGTCACCTTTATTAACTGCAGGGTGTAACTCAAATGAAGAGGATGAGGAGTGTCTTACATCTGCTGTTGATGTATGCATCAAAAGCGCATTTGATTAAAGTGAATGGATGGAGAAGGTTGACATTTTTAAAATGGTTCGTAAGCATGTTATTGAGGGCTGGCCTAAAGAAAATCTTTATCATCAAGTCTGCAACCATTTTTAGGTCTTGTACTGGCTTTAGCGTGCTTTAAAAAAAAAAATAAGGCACGCCCATTCCTACTGGTGGCTAACACACGCATCAGCGCGGCACAGACGACAGGCTCCCTCGTCCCCTGTCCTCAGTGGTGCGTGCGCACTACTGTTTAGGTCTTGCTGATCCAGCGCGCATGCGCTGTCAGCAAGACATTTAGTAAGCCGCTTTTGGAAGTGCTTCCAAAAGCGGCGACCAGCTTACCTGCACGTGCACAAGCACGCGCGCGATGTGCCTAGCACTTTTTTCATCGCGCGTGCACACGCGTGCTCACAGCGCGCGTTTTTTAAAAAATTCTTTTATTTTGCGGCCCGGCCGCGCGGCAAATGCTTGTTGTCACTGCTGTCCAGAAGACCTGTTGCTACCAATTCTCTGAATATAGAGTATGTTTTGGCTCTCACTTCATGCAACTGACAGTTTGATGTATCATTTCCCCTCCTGCAGAATGCTTGTCGTGCAATAGACCAGGTGCTATTTTCCATCTCAATAGTGCGCAGATTCATGACACATTACATTATTTATCTCATGGATCCTTTATATACAGAAACCATTGTGTTTTAGTTTGTTCTTTTTACAGTTTTCAAAACTACAGGTGTGTTTTTCATATTTTAGTCAGAATACCAAATGCAATCTGGACCTATTGGCTTTACCACAGGCTGCTGAAAACGACAGCTGCAGGTCTCGGCTCAGATGACAGAAATAAAAGGGGTGTTAGAAGGTATTATCTCACAGACCCCGAGCCCTAAACCTTGTTGCTGAGCAGACCCACTGCAACTGCACAGAACGCAGGCCGGTTGGCTGGAATTAAACGGGCTTTAGCGCTATCCTGTTCCCCTCTGAGGGTTACTAAAAAGGGAGCGCTGCCTGTGATGCTCAGAGCTGGTAAACAACTTGCAGGAGCTGTACCCCTTCTTCGCCTGCATTTAAATATATTAGCTATCGGTACCTTCTGAGCTCTGTGAAGTGCTCTGACGCCCCGAGTCTTGCTTCCACTAAAGAAGACTGCATGGTAATAAATAAAAAAAACACAGATGAGCTAAATAAAAATGCAAGGATGGATGCTGCTGCGGTGGACTCTGCTATTTTGTAAATTGCATATCACTATAAATAAAATACTTATGCATACAGTTATTATTACCCAGGTATATTATCAGCCGTGAAAGGATGAAAGACTGAGTCAGTCCTGCCAGGTTTTAAACTTCGAAAAAACACTTATCTTGGTACACAATGTACCGTTAGATATATTGGTTTGGAACTGTTGAAAGGGCAGTGTTTGACCTGCAAGTGGAGTGATTTGTTGCCAGTTATAGTGCAGTATATGGCTTGGATGCTATAATGCTCATTAAGGTGCACTTTGTGGCCAGGTTAAAGGCCAGTGTTTGGACAGGAAGTGTGGAAGGCTGCTGCTGGCTAGAGCAGTACACAATCAATCAGTCAATTAAGTTGTACTTGTTTTTAAAAGCACTGGTGTCCTATCTCTCTCCTCTTTTCATGCTCTGTCCCCATTTTTATTTTTATGTCTTTTCATTCCCTTTTACGATTTATCTCCAGCCCCCTCGTGCTCCATTTTTATTCTTCTTTCCTTCTTTCTGCCTTGCTGTCCCCTCCCTTCTTCTACCACTAACACCTCATATTTCTCTATTTTCTCTCCTCCCCTCAACATTCTGCCTTCCACTCACTACTGTTGTTCTCTGTCTCTCTTACTAACGTCCCTTTAGACCCGTTTACATGCTCCCCTCTCTCCTTCGTTCGCCGTGTCATTGCATTTTCTTCTTTATCCCTTTGTATCATTCTGTCACTTATCTGCTCTTCTGTTCCTCCTCCTCTTCTCGTCCTAGATCTTTGTTCTGTGCCCCTGCTTCTCACGTCCCTTCTCTCCGACACTTTCGGTTCAGTTTTATAATGCTTTATTGTCACCGCTGATGGGGTTTTAAGTGTAACCAAAACTTTACTGCTCACGTTCTAATTTACTCTGTGCAAGGCCCACTTTTGCTGTACTTTCTATGCCACCCCACACACACAACCCCCTCACACACACACAACCCCCCACACACACACAACCCCACATATACACACACAACCCCCCCACACACACACAACCCCTCACACACACACAACCCCACACACACACCCCCCAAACACACACAACCCCCCACACACACAACCCCCCACACACACAACCCCACACACACACACAACCTCCACACACACACAACCCCCACACACACAAACCCACACACACAAACCCACACCCACACACCCCACACACAACCCCCCACACACACAACCCCCACACCCATCCACACACACAGCCCCCCCACACACAACCCTCTATCTATCTATCTATCTATCTATCTATCTATCTATCTATCTATCTATCTATCTATCTATCTATCTATCTATCTATCTATCTATCTATCTATCTATCTATCGCCCTCACTCTATCTATCGCCCTCACTCTATCTTTCTATCGCCATCTATCTATCTATCTATCTATCTATCTATCTATCTATCTATCTATCTATCTATCTATCTATCTATCTATCTATCTATCTATCTATCTATCTATCTATCTATCTATCTATCTATCTATCTATCTATCTATCTATCTGTCTATCTATCTATCCGTCTATCTATCTATCGCCCTCACTCTATCTATCTATGTATTTATGTATCTATCTATCTATCTATCTATCTATCTATGTATGTATGTATGTATGTATGTATGTATCTATCTATCTATCTATCTATCTACCTATCCATCTATCTATCTATCTATCTATCTATCTATCTATCTATCTATCTATCTATCTATCTATCTATCTATCTATCTATCTATCTATCTATCTATCTATCTATCTATCTATCTATCTATCTATCTATCTATCTATCTCCCTCACTCTATCTATCACCCTCACTCTATCTATATGTCTATCTATCGCCCTCACTCTATCTGTCTATCTATCGCACTCACTCTATCTATCGCCATCACTCTATCTATCGATCGCCCTCACTCTATTTATCTGTCTATCTATCTATCGTCCTCTATCTATCTATCTATCTATCTATCTATCTATCTATCTATCTATCTATCTATCTATCTATCTATCTATCTATCTATCTATCTATCTATCTATCTATCTATCTATCTATCTATCTATCTATCTATCTATCTATCTATCTATCTATCTATCTATCTATCTATCTATCTATCTATCTATCTATCTATCTATTTATCTATCTATCACCCTCACTCTATCTATCACCCTCACTCTACCTATCTATCGCCCTCCCTCTATCTATCTATCGCCCTCCCTCCCTCTATCTATCGCCCTCACTCTATCAATATATCACACTTACTCTATCTATCACATCACCACAGCATCACTCAGCACCACCACAGCATCACTCAGGGGCACCACAGCATCACTCAGGGGCACCACAACATCACTATGCACTACCACAGCATCACTGAATACCACAGCATCACTCGTCGCCACAACAACATCACTCAGCGCCACCACAGCATCAGTCTGTGCAGCCATTCAACAACAACTGGTTCAAATATGTTCTCTCAATGTTTCAAGCTTTATTACAAATGTCACAAAAAGATGTTAATATTTCATTTCTGGTCTTGGATTTTTGCCACAATAAAATACACTGAACATAATCTTCCCAAAAGTTATTTGCAAAAGTTTAAGCTATTGCCATTATAAATTACAAGAACTTTTATTTCAGTATTATTACTAAAAAAAATTAAAAGCTTTTGGTATGGGGAGGAGCCTAGCGAGCGACCAAGATGGCCGCGTAGGAGACCGGCTCCGCCAACCTCGCCACATTATCCTGACCCATATCCTGGGACTGTGGCCCGCTCCCGGCTTCGCGAGAGGAAGGGACGCCTGCGGCACAAACTTTGAGCCGTCTCCGAGGCTCAGAGACGAAGATACGTCATCCTGTAAATCGGGGCCTGGAGGTCCGGTGAAGTCGGGACCTCGAGTGGTGTGGTGTCCGCCCTGAGTGCATCAACAACGGGGGCCGGTAACCGGAAGTCCCCGGTCCAGCCTGACCCTCGCCCTGAGCGGCCCCGGATCCATTTGGTGCCCCCCCCCTCCCCGGCGGGAGTGAAAGGGGGCGGTGCATAACGGACCTGTCTGGTCCGTACCCGTAGGTCCCACTGTGATGTTGCCCCGGGAGCTCTGAGGGGATAAAAAAACACAGGCAAACGCGGACAACGAAGCCTGCATACCCCCAAAGAATTAAGAGGCCAGTGCAGGGGCAACAGGAGTTGGGGACAGGGGCCCCCACTACCCCCCGGTCCGCTTGTTGCGGTTGGCTGCTGGGTATATCGCGGCTGGATGTGGCGGAACAGGCAGAATGTCTGCTGAATTCACTGGGCTGGAGGCGTTGAGGGACAAACCGTAGGAATTCATCTTGTGGCCTGTGCGACGCGCCGGATGGTGACTCACTTGGCAAAGGAGACTCTCTGCTGCCAGGCCAGCTATCTGTTTTCCTCCTGGGGCCCGGGTAGCCGATCAAGCATGGTGGAGGCAGTGGAGGCAGTGGAGGCAGTGGAGTCGGGCCGCGGCATGGAGGCCCGCACCTGGGCAGACTGAGCTTCGTGGTAGCGGGAATGCCTCTGGAGGTGCGACGGGCCACAATATAATACTCGCCTAGCGATAGCTATTGGTGTGGTGGAATTCATTTTATCCGTCATCCGCTGAAGGAACAGAGCTGGACCGACGGAGGCCCTGGGGGTGCGTGAATGGTGTTCTGATGTTGCAGGGTGTCAAGGGGGTGCAGACACACTGTGACCGAACGCTTAGTGTGGCCTTGGAACGCACCTGGCACCACTACTCAAGGGAGTGAGATGGTGACTAAGACCGACGTGGATGGATCCCTGCCCAGATCCTCCAAGGGATCCAGAAGTGTACAATCCAACAAGTTGGACCGATATACCATGCCCAAGGGGTCCCCGACGGAAGTGAAAAAAACCCAGGTGGGCAAAGAAGAGGCTGTGCTTGCTCCCACTGAGCCAACTATGACAGATCTCATGGTGGCCATCAATGGGGTTCAGTCGTCCCTGGGTCAGAAGATGGAGGCCCTAAATAATAAGCTGGATACAGTAACGATTGAAATGGGGCTGGTGCTGGCGTATCTCACTAAGGCGAGTGAGAAGGTGAAGACACTGGAGGTCAAGACGGCCAGCCTGACCGACGACGCGTCTCTGCTGCAACAAGAGGTGCGGACATCAAAGAATCAAGAGTCCTTACAGATCGTAAGCTGGATGACTATCAATGGAGGGCCAGGAGCTACAACGTCTGCATTCTTGGGGTGCCCGAGAAATCAGAGGGTCAAACACCAGACCTGTTCGTCGATAACATTATTCTTAACCACCTTAAGCCTAAAGGACTAAGCAATTTCTTCACGGTCGAGTGTGCACACAGGGTACCTGGGGGAAGGCCACGAATCAGGGCACCTCCCCGCCCGTTGATTGCAAGGTTTCTTAATTTCCGCGGCAGAGATGCGATCCTACAGACGGCACAGGCGGGGCCCCCCCTGAAGTATGAAAACGCGACCCTCTCCTTCTTCCCAGACTTTACTTAAGTGGTACAGAGACAACATCTGAGCTTCTTGTCGATGAAAAAGAAGATGAGAGACAAGGGGCTGAAATATGCCATGATGTTTCCGGACCGCCTTCGGTGCAGATGAACAATAGGAGAACCCATAATGACGATTGCGGGACTTAATTTGCTGTATGGTATGAGCGAGGGATGGGGCGGGTCCGGAATGACTCTCCGGGTTAATTATCTTAGATTAGGAATTATACTGGGCCAGTCTGGAGTGAATAAGTAATGGCGAGATTGGATGGGGGAGACGGGCGGGTCGTTTTGGCCTCCCTCCATTTACTACTTTTAGTTAGTTGTAGACTAGTGTTGGGGCGACAGGCACACTGCTGGTTGGGGATGTGCGCAAGCTACATGCAGGGGTGCAGGGTGCAGGGTGGGGGGTCAAGAGTTGTGTGGGGGGTTTTGGAACTACAAATGTAATCAGTGGAGTATTATTAGTGACATGTTTTTTCCTTTTGCATCAGGTGACAGTTTTGCAATACAATGCTAGCGGTGTGGGGTAAATATCTCGTACTAGACAGGGATCAGGGATAAGAATGTTGAGCTGGAATGTCAATGGTCTGGGTGACAAGATCTAGAGAGGGATGGTGAATCAGCTAATTAGAAGAAACTTCCCGGAAGTGCCACTATTGCAGGAGACGCATCTTGTTGGGAATTTGTGCATGGCCCTCCATAAAGGGGGATGTAAACTGGTGGCGTATGCTGGGTTTACATCCGGGTCTAGGGGAGTTGATATCCTCATTAAAAATTCCTTTCCGTTTGAATTGCAGGCTACATGGTCAGACCAGAGGGGCAGATATTTGGGTGTCTCGGGGCAGCTTGGAGGTAGGATGGTTACCTTCTTGTCCATATATGTACCGCCGGACCTTCAATCGGATACTATTAAAGATTTGAGTGCTGTTTTTCTAACCGTGCCCCTGGGTCTCTTGGTGCTGTGGGGAGATTTCAATGCAGTACTTGATGGGGGAATAGATAGATTCCCGGCACAAATTCATACACCATCGCAGAAGTGGCTCCCTGACTTCCTTGAATCGCTGGTGTTGGTTGATAGTTGGAGGGTGCGTAATCCGTCTCAGAGGCACTTCACTCATGTGTCCGCCGCACACAATAGTATGTCCAGATTAGACTACATATTGATATCGGCGGCTATGGCAGACACAATTAGAGAAGCAAGATACCTGGGGAGGGGCATCTCAGATCATTCCCCGATGTGGTTACAGGTTGAGATCGGGCAACCAGCGGTTGGCAGAGTAGCTCCGATTAATGCATGGCACTTGAAGGACCCAGTCACAAAAAAGGAGATACGCCAAATTTCAGAACGGTATTATCAGGAGAATGTGGGTACCGTCGACTCAGCACAGTCACTGTGGGAGGCATATAAAGTAGTGCTGCGGGGTGAGGTCCTCTCCTTGATCGCAGGCAAAAAGAAGAAACACCAGGCGGAAGTAACCAGTGTAGAGGCGGAAGTTGTGGGGTTGGAGAAACTGGTGGCTGAGACTGCAGCTCAGGGAGACCTGCATCAGTTGAAATTGAAACAAGATGAGTACAAGGGCCTCTCCAGGGAGAGGGCAGTCTCTCATAACAATGTCATACAAAGTCGAGTATACGAACATGGAGATAAGGCTGGTAAGTTAATCGCTTGGTTAGAACGTGGAGAGCGGGCCTCTCGTTTGGTGCCTGAAATAGAAGGTCCGGGACCTGATAGAATTAGTGATCCACAGGCATTTTCAGACGTCTTTTCGGAGTATTACAAAGAAGTATATACCTCGGCGAATGGTTTTACCGAGACTGAGAATGGCGAAATGATCAGAGATATAGGCATGCCGAGCCTCTCGGACTTCAATAGGAAATATTTAGACTCCTCCATTACGGATTATGAAATAGCGCAAGCAATTAGAAACATAAAGTCTGGGAAGGCAACGGGTCCTAATGGGGTGCCTAGAGAGCTATGTAAATTGAAGGCCCATAAAATCGCTCTGCATATCCGTGCCATGTTTCTAGAAAGTAGAGAGTTGGGGAAACTTCGGTACGACCAGTGGGTAGCGAATATTGTGGTTATTCATAAAGCAGGCAAGACTAGGACATCCCCTTCCTCATAACGACCCATCATGCTTCTCAATGCAGAGCCCAAGATATTGTCGAAAATGCTCGCCACTAGATTGGTCAAGGTCATTACAACCTTGATACACCCCGATCAATCTGGCTTCATGCCGCGTCATAACACAGCCCTGAACTTGCGGAGACTCCACAGGATTCTTGCAGGCTCCCGGAGGATACTGGAACCAGCGGTTTTGGTGTCTTTGGATGCCACTATGGCATTTGATAGGGTTGAATGGGCTTATCTATTTGTGGTTTTGACTAAGATGAGCTTAGGCTCGGAATTTATCGGGTGGGTTCGATTGTTGCAGGCCACTCCCTGGGCCAGAGTGATCGTAAATAATTGTAAATCAGCTGACTTTATCCTCGGGAGGAGCAGGAGACAGGGATGCCCATTGTCCCCACTTCTCTTCGCACTGGCGTTGGAGCCTCTGGCGGCTTGCGTCCGGTGGGACCGGTCGATACGTGGCCTGCGGTGGACACCAGAGTGGGAGGATAAAATATCGCTTTACGCGGACGATATCCTGCTATATCTCACTAACCCCAGGGCATCTCTGAGTAATTTCTTGGATGTCCTGGCCATATTTGGTAGATACTCCGGGTTTGCTATAAATTGGACAAAGTCGGTATTGTTTGTTATATTGGGTGGGCCGCCTGTGGTCCCGCAGTCATGCCCTATAAAGATCGAACTAGTGGGATTTAAATACCTTGGCATATATATAACACAGGACCCGAAGGCGCGGTATGTTAATAATTTAGAGCCCCCCCTTGAGTCGGTTCAAAAAAGATGTGGAACGCTGGAGGGCTCTCCCCCTGTCATTACTTGGGAGGGTGGTGTTGTTTAAGATGATGGCATTGCCTCAGTTCCTATACATACTCCAAAACACAATGGATCCAGTACCTGTTACTTACTTCAGGGAGCTCGAGACACTTCAGCGGCAGCTCCGCTGGGACGGCAGGCCCCGCATAGCTTTTTTCAAGCAGACTCTCCCGTTGTATGACGGGGGCATCGGTCTCCCAGACTTGAGGAAATATTGCTGGGCCTCACATCTTGTGGCAGTGAGTCATATGATTTATGGCCCCCCGGGGGACCCAGGCTATGCTATGGAGCGTGGGCCGGCACTAGGTGGAGATATCATTAAAGCCTTGTATGCTAAGCCCGGAAGATTCACGTTGGCGGGCCCGATGGAGCATGCCATACATGTCTGCCACGTGGCTAACAGAAGTTTGGGATGGGAAGGGAAACTGACATTAGCCACCCCCTGTTTAGCTCAGAGAGGCTCGGAAGCTTATGAAGTCTAAAGGGTTCGATAAGTGGGACCTTATCGGAATTAGTCAGATTAAAGATGTGTGTGGGAAGGGCTGTGTGCAGACTTTCGAATCTCTCCAAAAACAATACAGCCTGAATGACAATGAGCACTTTGGTTATCGGCAGATTAGACACGCCCTTCTTGCCCGCATACCTAGAGGCATGGAGCTTCCGGAGCCTTCTCCCCTTGAGGACCGAGTGCTTCACGGTCACATCCCAGAAAAAACCATCTCCCTATTATATAGGAAGCTTGTAAATAATATGTAAGACCCACTGGGGAGCATTAGAACAGCGTGGGGAGCAGAAGGATTGGAGTTAGATGATGAAGATTGGGTGGAGGCTGTCTCCTACCCCAAAGTGGTTGCGGTTCAGATGAGGCTTAGGTTGGTGCAACTTAAGATCCTACATAGATCATATATCACAGGGCCTAGACTAGTACCCATGGGGCGATCGGTGAGCGGAGACTGTAGGAGAGGTTGTGGAGAACTGGGCACTTTCATACACATCCTATGGCATTGTGAAGAGATACAAAATTATTGGATGAACATACACGATGTGATCAAAGAAATGCTGGGGGAAGAGATATGACCGGAAGCCCGGAGATGTATATTGAATGTATGGGAACCCATGGATTTGAATGTGTATCAGAAACAATGGGTGACGTTGGCACATATGCAGGCACATGCATCAAGCGATTTAGGAATCGCAAACGGTGCAAATCGCAAAATTCGGCCGTTTGCGATTCCTAAATCACTATTTGGGATGCATTATCCTAAAAGTGAAGAAATTGCTATTTTTGCGATCTTTAAAGTGCGATTGCTTTTAAGGAATCGCAATTTTGCGATTCCTTAAAATCAATGCATGAAACTGAAAAAAATTGCGATTTCGCAATTAGAGAGAAAAAATTACCATGAGGTTGGACCTCATGGTAATTT
The DNA here is from genome assembly GCF_964263255.1 of Lissotriton vulgaris. Classification (NCBI taxonomy): domain Eukaryota; kingdom Metazoa; phylum Chordata; class Amphibia; order Caudata; family Salamandridae; genus Lissotriton; species Lissotriton vulgaris. The sequence goes on from NW_028254562.1 coordinate 10,255, forward strand.
TGCGAAATGTTAGAAATATGCAATTTTGTGCATTTTTTTTACTTTCATGTTGTGCACACACATGCCCTTAAGGCATGTGTGTACACAACATATGTGCATTGTTTGATTTCAGGGGTGCAACAGGGTGTCCTTTGGACACCCCTGCACCCTTGAAATCGCAATCTCAATTTGCGATTAGCTAATTGCGAATCGCAAATTGAGATTGTCTTCCCATTCATTCCTATGGGCCTATAGGCCCATAGGAATGAATGGGAAGGGATTCCTTAATTGCGATTCGCAAAATGCGAATCGCAATTAAGGAATTTTAAGGAATCGCAATTTATTTAGCGATTTCTTAATGCATAGGCATTTGCAATTCCTTAATTGCGATTCCTTAAAAATCGCAATTAAGGAATCGCAAATGCCGAGATTGATGCATGTACCTGATGGTGTTGAAGCGTAACATTGCTCAGTTGTGGGGAGCCAGCCAGTCACCCCAGACTACAAGTGGACCCAAGATCTAGACTGGTGTATGTTTAGGGAAAGGGCAGTGTATGTGGCTAGGGGTTGTCCAGAGAAGTGGGGGAAGATCTGGGGGGCCTGGAAAAGTAATCGCGGCGATTTGTGTACACCCCCGACGAGACAAAGGGAAGTCGAAACACAGGACTCCCCATGATCCCAAAATTTATACATATTGTAATTTATGATTCTGTACGAATGACAATTTGAACCATGCAATGATGTTATATTTTGATCACCTGATGCTAATGTTTTGTTTGTTTCACTTAATAATAAAAAGAAATATTTAAAAAAGCCATTGTTATTTGTAATATCAATACATCTAAGTCACGTAAATACAACACATCTTGCATTATAAATGCTATAGGTGTCACATTTGCAAAAGTTATAACTATTGGCCTTGCAAAGCTATTAATTTCACTATTTTCAAAACACATAAATGAAATATTTGTCATTTACAATACCAATAGCTCAAACTTTCCTAATGCGAGACCTATTGCATTGCAAATGCTTGCTTTTTTTATCCTTTGTAGTGTTTTCTCAAGCTGGGCTTTCATACCGTACTTCTCTCGGATAGTTTTTTTGCTCGTGCCTTTCCCCTTACCTCGTTGCTAGTTTTAAAGATAAAAGGAATTTATATGCATCCTCGTTTGTTTTGACTGAACGAAGGGAGAAGAGCACTGTGCCAGCAACACCCGTCTGTGCTGAGGTATGCCGCAACTCCCCCTTCGCAGCTGCAATTTCGTTCTGCCCAAAGGTTATGCAACTGCACAACCTGTGTACTTCACAGTGCTGCTTCCCAGCCTGCACTGATTGCCCTGAAGCCGCACACGGCAGTGCACGCACCGAGGAACGCTGCGCTCACACACACCACCGATTCGTCCCCTCAGCCTGTACTCAATGCCCATCCTGGACTGTAGCACTATATCTTCAATGCTCCTCCTGGGCCATTTCACCGCACAAAACCCACCGAAAAGCAGTGCGGCGCTGTTCATGCCCTGAGGTGCATTTAACAATACATTTACTCTAGAGTAACGGCATATCGGGGACTGTAAATACTGACACCAAGCGCACTGCCATGAAACCCCCCATCTCAGGAGCTTCAAAACAGACACCTAGTACACAGTGAACTGCTAACAAAATACCTGTCAGGGTCTTTGCGAACCAGGGGACATATTACCAAGGGCCATTATCGCCGCTTTATCAGGACTTTTTCGAGCTAAAGCGGCGATAATTTGATCGCCCAATTACCAAGCTGTCGCTAACACCAGTTAGCGACAGCTAGTAGACGATAGCGATCATCTTGGGGCCCACTTTGCATGTCAGCAATAATTATCGCTAATGACATGCAAAGTGGGCGTGCCAAGATGTTAGCGACTGGAAACAGTCGCTAATATCGCTATCTCCTATCACCAACAATGGCTTAGTTTTGGAAATATTCACGCTAAGCGCGAATATCTCCAAAAGCTAACGCCTGCCCAGAGCAGTTCTTAGCCATGTTATCCAATGGAAGGTGGATAACATGGCTAAGAGCATTGTCACGATAATGTGTGAATAACGCTGTATTTACAGCGATATTCACGCATTTCACCTGCTTTTTATCGTTTTAGAGATATACCTTGCTAATAGCAAGTTATCTCTGCGATAAAAACAGGTGAACCGCAGCGATAATATTTCCACCGCTGAGCCTACTTAGAGATAAATATGGCTGTAGGTTGGTAATATGACCCCAGGATACTAACAACGTCGTAGAGAGATGCCATATCACATCTTTCAAAACAAAACTACCCAGCAATCAGTGTAACCAAACTGTAACTCAGGGTCTTTGTGTACTAGGACACCAAACACAGATAAAAGACGTTGTGGACTTTCGACATCAGAACGTCATGGCATGAATTTAAAAATGAAAACAGACACTCGGAGCACAGTGTAAAGAAACTGCACCTCGTGAACTTAAATAAAACAGATGCCGGTGCGCAGAGTAAATCAACAGCATGGCAGGATTTTAGAAACATGACGTGTATTTAACAAGGACCCCCTGAGTACATGGATCTCATAGTTCCTAGGTCAGGGAAAACAATACATATGAGAAACAATAACCTAGGCAACTTGGTATTTTATTAAGTAATTAAAAGTAGACGAATCAATGACATAACACTATAATAAAGTTAAAATTTCACAGGACACATTATTAATATAAAAACATTGTACAAAAGTTAATGAAAACAGAAGTTAAAAATTATCTATAGTAGATAGGTGGCACAATGGGTCATTGATTCGTCTACTTTTAATTACTTAATAAAATACCAAGTTTTGTAGCCAGCTGTAGCCAATTGTTCATTTCTATTGTTATTAAGTTCTAAATATTAGTTGCCTAGGTTATTGTTTCTCATAAGGATTTTAGAAACAGACATCCTGTGCGACCTGCATCTCAAAGTTTTTAAAGTCTTGGGAGACACAGCACCGCGAGTAAACAAATGCAGGGTCTTACAACTTGTCTTCTAGTCCCACTTGGAGAATGTCCATGGTTCAAGAAGACCGGGGCCTCCTTGCGTGACGTGTATTCATGGGTGATTGAACCCGCTGTTCACCCACCCTCTGCTCCCACCATCGCTCCACTTCAGCATACAGAACCTCAACCCACCTGCATGTGGTCTCACTACCCTTACCTCCAGCCCGCAGATTTACCACAACTGTTCCCGATTCCACCACTACACTAACACAAGTACAATGCACCCCAAACATCGCCACACCTAGCGTACCCCAAACCTTCTTGCAAACCTTCTTATGCACAGAACCCATCTCTAATCATACCCCTACACACGCACTTTATACCAAAACCTGGGGTATCGCCGCCACTGCGTGAAGATAAACAATGCCGCTCCTTGACTGCGGGCTCTACATCGGCGCATCGCTCATCTGCACTCTGCATCACGCTGCATGTGACCAGGAACAAGGTACTCTGCTCACCGGGCCTGCGTGACTCTTGTCTCTGGCATGCACTTTATCGCTGGTCAGCTTGAACTGTTGACTTTGCAGCAGTCCCATTTATCCAAATAACCCCCATTGGCACTTATTGCTTCTAAGCACTAGAACTCTTTTTAATCTTAACAAATTCATATCTCGACTTCTCCTTATTGGATTTTTGTCGTTCTGGTCTTAATTTATTTTTAAAAACATTGTCTATTCATCTAAACCTGTGTGGAGTCATTCTGGGGTGTTTTCCTCGTGTTACTCTGTGTGTGTTTGTGTGTGTGTGTTGCACAAATTCTTTACGCATTGCCTCTTTAAATAAGCCTGCAGGGCTTCCAAACATCGAATCAGTATTTTATGCATAGGGCTCCCAGTTTTATGGTATTTATTTTCTTTAAAACATCTGTATGTATACATTTTTATTTTTTGCTAATTTTGTCTGCACTTATCCATATTTAGTTTGTGCTTAGTGTAAAAAATGAAGCTGCAACAGGCATATTTCCACATGTATCTACCTGACAAATATTTACTCATGTTTGAATGGCCAATGGGTTTTAGACATTTTCAGTAAAATACGGTCATTTGAATCCATTCACATTGTAAAACATCCTAAACAGCGTACCGCTGAAGATATTTAAGATCCATTTAGAAATATTTTATATTTTTTTACTCTGCTCTCTGTCAATCTGCACAGCTGTTGACCTAGCACACACGATTTACAGTAGTGAGGGCCTTCTAAAAGAAACCTATTGTACGTAATTATACAGACAGGATAATAGACTGCTTTCTGTCTGTATTTATCCATAGAAATCAATAAAAATCCCAAACTGGGAGCATTGTATAGTATTGTATTAGATATTTATTGTGCGCATATATCACCCATAGGTCTCATAGTGCTAGCTAAAAACTGAAATCTAGGAAGGGCGGGGCGGAGCGTTAGAATAACCACGTTTTAAGGGCTTCACAGAATCTTTTGTGGTCAGTTATCAGGCGGAGCTGTACACGCAGTGTGTTTCATTGCTCAGGAGCAGTTCTGGAGAAAGACCTACAACCGTTCTTTACAGTGCGGACCTTGGAGATGGTTAAAAATGTTTGCTGTTAGAGCGGAGGGTTGTAACTGGCTGGTATTTGGTAAGTTTCTTTGCTAGATAGATTGGTCCATTATTGTTGAGTGTTTTATGTACCAAGCAACATAGTTAGAAGTTAATCCTTTTTCTGACAGGGAGCCAGTGGAGAATCTTTAGACTGGGAGCCGATGGGGAGCAGGGGGGAGATTTAAGACTAGCCTTGCCGCTGTGTTCTGAAGAACCTGATGCTTGGACAGAAGCTTTTTGTTTATGGATGCAAACAGCGCGTTGCCATAGTCCAAGCGATTGATGATTAATCCCTGAACAAGGGGCATACCAGAGCAGCCGCGGTTGGTAGTAGGAGTACCCGCCAGGCGGTGACGTGTGGAGGGGGAGGTGTAGGGTGGGGGTAGTATTCTATGGATTACGGAGGTTTACAGGTAAGTAAACATATAATTAAATAAAACAAATTTCGTTGTGCGCACTGCATCGCATTTTGGGATGCAGTGCACGCTACGAAATTCGTTTTATTTATTTATATGTTTACTTATCTGTACACCTCCATAATCTATAGTTTACTACCCCCGCCCAACCCCTCCCCCTCCCTATGTCACGACCCGGCAGGTACTCCCACTACCGACCGCGGCTGTACCAGAGCAAAAGGGAATCCATTTAAAGATTTTCCTGAAGGATCGCATTAGGCCGTAGCTTGTACATACCACAGAGTTTACCTGGTCGGCCATGGAGAGTTTATTGTCCATTACCACTCCCAGATTGTGGACTGCTGTCTTGGGCGGGGAGCACGGCCGTAGTGAGGGCGGCCACCAGTCGGAGGACCAAATGTGTTAAGCATCACCAAAGAGCATGATCTCTGTTTCGCTCGCATTGAGCAGTATATGGTTGTCATCAACAGTTGACATACACAGTTTGAATCCGTGTTGGGTATCGGTGTGATCAGGACCGAGATTGATTAATAATTGTGTGTCGTCGGCGTAGGACACAGTATCAAAACCATGGGCTCTGATTATTTTAGCCAAAGGTGACACGTATAGGTTAAAAAGCGTAAGGCTGAGAATTGATCCCTGGGGAACTCCCTTGTCAATAATCTGGTTTATGGACGAGAAACTACCTATTTGTACCCTGGAGGACCGGTCTGTTAGGTAGATCTTAATCCACTATAAAGCAGGCCCTTGACACCATACTCCGGTAGGTACTCCAAAAGGATGCCATGAGAGATGGTATCGAAGGCAGCCGACAGATCAAGTAGGATCAAAATGGCGGATTGTCTGGCATCCAGAGAGAGCCTGATGTTATTGACTATCTCTACCAGAGCCGTTTCGGTGCTGTAATGAGACCGGAAACCAGACTGAGATGGATCTAAGAGATTGTTAATTTCTAAATGTTTGGACAGTTGGTTATTAATCATTGATTCTATTACTTTGCCAAACAGGGGTGGAAGAGAGATTGGTCTGTAGTTGGATAGTGGTTTTGGGTCAGCTAATGGCTTTTTCAAAATAGATCTAACAATGGCTTTTTTCCAGTGGGAGGGTACTGTGGATTGTGATAGTGAAAGATTAAGAATTTTAGTTAGATTGGGAATAAGAGCTGATCCAATCTTGGATAAAATCTGAGAGGATGCTGGGTCAGTCGGTGAGCCAGGTTTCATCTTCTTAATATAGCGGAGGTACCTTCCTCTGTTATTGTACTAAATTCTCTGAGAGAGTTGGTGTACTGGGGGAGAGTTACAACAGGACTTTGCTCTGGCAAAGTATTTATCAATTGGGGGAATAGTTTGTGGATGTCATTTATCTTATTTACGAAGAAAGCTGAGAGGGAGTCAGCCCACTCCTGGGAGGCAATATGAGATTGTAGGCAGGAGGGGGGTTAGTAAATTCCTTCACAATCTTGTATAGCTCTTTATGAGAGTTGGAGGCTTGATTAATTCTGTTTTCTAGGTAGGCTCTTTTGGTCATGGCTATATTATCCATGTAGCGGTGATGTAATGGTTTTTAATGATGCCTGTCAGTGATATTTTTTGTGAGTCTCCATTTGCGTTCTGCCTTCCTGACGGCAAGTGTATTTCTTTTTAAATCTGGGGTTTACCAGGGGGACAGTTTCTTCGGACATTTAGTTTTTTTCTTAGAAACAATTATGTCAAGGGACGTGCTAATAGCTGTCCCAAAACTTTTGGCTGCCTAGTTGACGATAGCCATTTCGGAGGGAGAAAGGGGAACAAAGGTTGTAGAGAATGATTCTAGATTTATCTTGTTCCATGACCTGCCTAGTTTATGTTCTTTCGTGGGATGTGATTGAATCAGTATCATGCTCACATGGAACCTTAATACATAAGATGGGGAGGAGTTGATCTATATCTACATGAGGGGAATTGGTAAATAATAAATCTAAGGTGTGGCCTGCAATGTGGGTGGGGCCTGTCAACAGTTGTTTTAGACCTAGAGTGTCAAGGCTGGTGATAATGTCAAGTGTATGAGGGTCAGTTAAGTGCTCGGCGTGATAGTTAAAATCCCCTAGTAGAAAAAATTATCTGCGGCCAGGGCACATGGCGCAATTGTCTCAATTAGATTACTAGAGAAATGGGCTTTATTTCTAGGGGGTCTGTAGAGAAGGGCACCTTTCCAGGTTTCCTTTCTTATTTTATTTATTATTATTTATTTATATGCTTGTAATGCTTTCTTGAGCTCTCTATTGTAAAGATACAGATTTCACCCCAGTCTGCCTGGACGACCTCTACAGTGTGCATTTTAGTGTCTGTTCTGAAAGCAATTGCTATGCTGCCGCCTTTCTTATCTTTTCGGTTCTGTCTGATCAACTGGTAGTCGTGGGGTAGAGCTACTGAAAGGTCAGGTTGTGAGAATTCGTGGAGCCATGTCTCAGTAATAAAAAAGAAGTCAGGTTTCTCGGAGTCCAATAGAGACCAGATTTCAGGTGCTTAGGTTCTGGTTTTTCCAGGTTAATTTGTGAGTGTATGGTGTTACTGTCTATTAATTTGGCTTGCCCTCTGATAGGGAGACATTCTTGAACAGTGGAAATCCTAGTGATTTGAGGAGGAATGATGCATGCTTCCAGAGAGTATGCTTTATTTAGAGAGTGGAGCTCTTGGCTGGTATATTGAATAGTTGTCATCACTAGTAGTTAAGGGGGTGTAAAAGAATAGAAATAGCTTGTGAAACTGGCAGAGTGATTGGCGCCGGTCAGGCGGGGATGGCGCAAATGGGTTTGTCTTTTGTGCCCCACTGGCACGCTACTGCGTTCGTCCACTGTGCGCCTGCTAAGCGCACTTCCTTTTAGCTATAAGAAATGGGCGGGACTACAACAACGCATAGACTGCTGACCTAGCGTCAGAGGGAGTGAGGGAAAAATAGCGGCATCCCTATAATTGGGAATTGGGTCACCTTTGTGAGCCCTGTATAGTGTACCATAGGTACCCAGGGCACAGGTGCATCCAAGGCCTTCCAGGGGCTGCAGCATGAATTATGCCACCCCTGGCTGGCCATCCAAACTGACACCACAGGCTGATCACTCAGCTTGGGCAAGGTTGTGTAATCACCCCTTGCTTAAGATATAGTATACCTATATCTTACCTTATATATAGACACATATGTACCTATAAGTCACTCTTATGGCAGGCCTTGACAATTCTGAAGGCAGAGTGCTTGGTTTTATGTGATATGGTGCTCTAGCATGAGCTGAGCCTGTCTGCAGCTTTCGGAACCATGTCCTTATAGCTGTTCTATGATATAGCCATACCATATACTCTTAAGTGCATTATAATCCTCGCGGTTAAAGCTAACTTTGGTTTGGCTTTATCAAAATATGTTGTGTGAAGTGTCAAACATTTTGGAATACTACCCCCCGCCAGTTCTGGTGGCGGGGGTAGCATTCCACCCTTCTAGAGGGAAAAGACATATATTTACTGCTTTACCCGGTTAAAGTTAAACAGAGCCTCAGCATCACAAAATGGATGCTGCAACCACAGTCACGAGTCTGACCTCCTGCTGCTGGACGAAACTCCAGCAGAGGTGGTCTGGGCAATAGGTTTCCTGTCACACCTCCCCAGACAGTCTGTATTGGATTGGGGCCGGGTGGGTTCAATGGAAACTGCTGGTTCCAGACACTGCCTGGGGCACATAAGGTGCTCCATGCACAGCCCGGTTCAAACCAGTTGCTGGGGTACTCCAGCCCCAGCTCTGGCACGAAATGGACAAATAGAAAGGGGTCTGACCACCTCCTTCTCAGGTTCCACCCACAAAAGGGACCTAGCAGGTAATCCAGGCCCTTAGTTTGGTATAAAGTTAGGAGCTGTGTCTAGAGATATTAGATTATTCTGGAAGAAACTCTGAAAGGAACACTTGGACCTTCGACGTTCCATTTCGACTGGAAGATTGAAGACATCTCCCTTGTGGTCAAGGAGTGACCACCCTGTGCAAACAGGCACCAGCAGTAACTTGCTGGTTTGCTTTGTCGCGTGGGCCCTGCACCTGTATTTCAGCTCAACGCGTCTTTGCGGTTGCTAGCCCATTGGCTAGTGGCCCATCTGACGACTCCATTTTAAAACAACACTGCTTGCCTGGCTGCTCCGGGTTCGCTCCTGCTTTCCTGTAAAGGGGAAGCTTCCCAGACCTTGCTGGTCTGAACAGAAGCCAATCTTCCCTTCCTGCGTGGATTGCCTTTGCCGAGGCTTGTTGGATCCAATCCGGATACCGGCACCGCCAACAGCTAGATTCTTTATGGGACAGTCCTTATCCAGCTCCTGGTCATCATCGACGCCTCCTGGTCCATGTGGCTGCAGAGACAAGCTTCACCTCCTCACCTGATTGCATCTCAACATCCCCTGGTTCCTTCCTGGTCACTGGCTAGTGACCCAGACTCTGTCCCCTCTGCTTTCAGGTTCTTCACTGCTCCGATCCACCCTTGGATCAATCCGGACCCTTTCCTCCTGGCCGATTGCAGCACTTTCTTGCAGCTCTCCATAGGATTGATCGACGAAACCAAACACACAAGAACACCTATGCACCCGGCTTCCCTGGGTGAGGTAACTCTAGTACTCCGGTGCTCCCGTGGGTAACAACTATCCAAGTGTCCTAGTTTAACTGGGTTTTCCCGTAGTCCACCTGGAAGTGTCCGAAATCTACTACTTTGTAACTTTTACGTTCCCATTGAAAGTCTATGGTAACTCGCATGTGTGTTTAGACACTGCACACGCATTCTGTGGGACTCCTACTTCCTAACCTTTGGTTGTCCAGTGTAGCCCCAGCGATTCTCTAGGCCCTAGGCCTATTCACCTTTCCTGAAGTGGTTCTCATACCACTTACTTTGTATATGGTTTGTGAGGCCCCTAGGGCAGAATTGTATTTGTGCAACTTATAGTATGCTTATTGAGTAACTTGTGCTGTATCTCGAACTCTGATCTCATAAAGATGGCAGAGGGGTTGTGTTAGTAATACGTACATATATATTTAATATATACCTTGTGTGGTGTCCTTTCATTTGATATTTAAGGGATTATTATTGGTAAAACAGCTGGCTTCACATGCTCTCTGAAGTTTTAGCCTAAGACTGCTTTGTCCATGCTACCACTAGGATAGCTGGTCTATAAGGTTGACTTTACAACCATCACCATAAGAGTTGTTTGGACTGATACAGGGTGCCCACTAGAATAGTGGACATCATATACCAGGCCAACTTCTCACAGTTTGCACTGCCTGAAATGCTATGGCACATTACCTACCACTGATCGAATGTTGTCAAGTGCAGGGATGACTCCTCCATTTGAGAGGAGAACCGTCGCCTGAGAGCTGAAAAAAATGGTAATAAAGTTTATTTATTATTGATTACCATTTTATTTTTTAGCAAACCGTCCCAAACTAAGTGTTAGGACAGGGTGGGGCAAGTACTACTGGGTGACAGCAGCAAGGAGCTATTTTCTATAAAATGTACATGTCTCTTTGGTCGGCCGTCTTGTGACGGTCAGCCAGACATGTGCATTTTAAACTTCTCTAACCAGCTTTCTTAGACAGCTGGGTTAGAGAGAGTGCTGGCCACAGGTGCTCTTGAGAGCTGCGAGGGAGGCCACTCCCTCCAATCCTGGCGCTGCTCTTATGATGTGAGAGCAGTACCAGGATTGGGAAGTGCTGTTTCCTGGGTCCAGAGAAGACAACCGAGGGAGGATGATGTTGCGCTGCAAGCAAGAAAGGTAAGTTAAAAGTTGTTTTTTTTGCCCCACCACAGCTGTCATTGATGGAGTGGGGTGTAGATCAACTCATTTCAAGATTACAGTTACTTTAAATTAATCACAAGCAGATATAGGAGTTTTTGCATTCTTTCTGCATTATTTTTCATAATCAACAAGTCAATTTGGAGGTGCTTGGAATGCTGCTTAAGGTCTCTCAAGCGTTGTACCTCTTCAAAGTACAAGTATGTCCTAGAAGCTTGTCAGTCCAATAGCTCCAGTAGGAGTCAAACGATCAAGAGTGGAGGGGAGCTCTCTACTTGGCACAACAGCACCAGACACAACACAAAATCTACTAATTAGTCATTGCCAATGTCAGGTAAGAATGTAGAAACATATCTGTCCATAGAAGCAAGCACTGGTTACACCCACACTGATAGTGAACACTCTTCTACCTGTGAGTGACTGAAATTACTAAGACTTTCATCTACCACAATGCATCAGGGAGAACATGTTCTGTTATGCCAGCACTTGACTGGTACAATACAGGCCCGGGGACAATAGTTGTAACTCATGTAAGACTTGCGGGCATCTATGGCGTGATAATAAACTAAACCTAGTTAGGTACAACAAGGTCCAATTAGAAACTCTGCTTAATTCTACCCAGGAAGTGCAGCGGACGTGCGCAGCGGGCGCGCCGGTCGGCACGCCAAAGGCGAACCCGTCTGCGCCCGTCCGCGCCCAACCGGGACCCGGGGCGAGGCATGCTGCCCAGATCTGCCCTTATTCTCGTTCTGACCTTCTATCCTACAACCATGGCCATGGTTACATATCAAGAGACACTCATAACAAAGCTAAGAACTTAGGGATCTTGGTGGACTGCACATGTCCTGGAGAAATGCCTTTTACACTGTGTACTGACCGTCTCAGTCGGGCCAAGTCTACTCCCCAACCTCGCTCCCTGACCTTCCTCTATTTAAATACCCATTCTCTTGTTAAACACCAGCAGGATATCTTCCTTTTCTTGATCACAGAGCACCCCGATGTCCTTTTATTAACTGAGACCTGGCTGTCTCCAGATTCCGCGCCAGATATAATAGCTGCACTTCCCCCAAACTACTACATCATCCATGCAGATCGTGCCGATGGTAGGTCGGGCAGGAGGGGTGGCAGCAATTATCCATTCCTCCTTAAAAACAACCACTCTTACCTCTATTAACCTGCCAGACACTGACAACTTAGTCTTAAAGTTCAAAACCCCTAACACTACTATGTTGTGTGTTCTTCTGTATAGACCTCCTAACTCTATGCCATCCTTCCCCTTTATGTTTAGTGAACAAATCGCCAACCTAGCCATGGAACACACTAAGATCCTCCTGGCAGGTGATTTTAACTACTGGTTTAATGACCCTTCGGAAGGTCCTCAATCCTGTGAGCTCACTGAGCTCCTTACAAACCTGAATTTTTCCCAACAAGTTCTCTCGCCTACCCACTGTAAAGGACATATCCTCGACCACATTTGGTCCAACTTCCCGTTAAACACAACCCCAGTCACCATTTCCTGTCTTTGGTCAGACCATTTTCTACTTAAGTTTAAACTCACCTGGTCTTCTACTGAGTTACCCACTGCTCTGACTTGCTGCAGAGCAAGGAAATGGAAAACACTTGACAAACCAGAATTTATAAAAACACTAAATAATACGGTTCCTCTCCCACGTTCTGATATTAATTCTGCTGAATCCAACCTGGCTGGTTGGCTTCAAAATGCAAGCGATATCCACGCACCGTATAAAGATATTAAACTGGCCCGGCGAGCTGACGCTCAACGTTGGTTCTCCCAAGACTTAAAAGCTAAGAAACTATCCTTGCGGCAACTTGAGCGAAAGTGGCGCCGTTGTTATTCCCCTGACTTAAAATCTGAGTTCATCACGACCAGGAAGGAGGACATGAAGGCCATTCTTGTCACAAAATCTGCTTATTTTTCCTCCCGTATTCTAAACTCAGCAGACAGACCTAAGGACACCTTCTCAATCTTAAATGAGCTCACTGACTTAGATAGCGTCCATCCTAAGGTGGCTCCAACACAGACCTTTTGTGATGCCCTCAACACATATTTCATTGATAAAATCGTGGACATCAAGGAGAGCATTCCTAGTTCCCCTGGCGTTGCTCCCACTGTTCACCATACCTCCACCAATAAGGTCACATTAAACAGGTTACTTACTATGACCTCTGAGCAATTCTTAGAGTTACTGGCAAGAGTCAAGTCTGGGGCACCCTCTGACAAATGTCCCCCTTACATCCTCAAAGAGTGTTTGTTCTCCGTCCCGACGCCGGCCTATACTCTATTGAACGCTTGTCTTACATCCAGCTTAGTACCGCTTGCATTTAAGGAGGCAACAGTCATCCCACTCCTGAAGAAACCTGGGACGGACCCCTCCTGCATGGCAAACTATCGGCCAATCTCTTTGCTCCCTTTTTTGGCTAAAGTTTTGGAAGCCCATGTTGCGAAACACCTGTCCAACTTTTTGGAGGGCTCAAACTGTCTAGATCCCCATCAGGCAGGATTTCGCCCTGCCCACTCAACAGAGGCAGTGGTAGTTGCGGTCCTAGATTCTCTCCATGACTGCGCTGACAGACACTCTCCTCAGGCCCTGGTGCTCCTAGATCTGTCGGCCGCTTTTGACACGGTCGACCATGACATACTGATCGACCGTGTCAACCAGGCTGGCATCAGGGGCCTAGCTGCCTGTTGGCTGAAGTCCTTTTTGGAGAATCGTTCCCAGTCGGGCCGCCCTGGCACCCTGGTTGGCCCTAAATGGTCCATTACCTGTGGAGTCCCTCAGGGCTCATCATTGTCACCCCACCTGTTTAACATCTATATTCTCCCTCTAATCCAGGCCTTAAGAGACATGCAGGTGTCAGTGTTTAATTACGCGGACAACCTGCAACTGCTCTTCACTGTTGACAACTCCACACTCTCCATCTCTCATTTCCAGTCTACCATGCAGTTCATCCGAACCTGGATGAACCTGATGGAGCGGACTTTCAGATTTATTTCTAAAAAGTTTGTGTCAAATGAAACTCTCGTGATTTTTATTTTTACTAATGTGTGTTGCATGATTTATGTGTTTACTGACTCAACCTAGATTAATATGCACCATCATGAACATGTGGGTTTAATCATTTGTGCTCTTGTTATGTTTGTCGTTTTGCTTTGAATAATACATTCACTTTGTCTTTTGTTTGTTATTTACTAACTGCAGCTGTTTTGGAAATAATAGCATGTGCATTCTTTAAATATGCTTTTGTGTACGTATTGTTTGTCCCATGTGTATGTGTTTGTTTATTTGTTTGTATGCAAAACTAGGTAACATAGCTAATGGGTTAAACTTAGTGGGAAAGGGTGGGTAACAGAATAATTATTATTTCTTGAAGTAATTATTGTCTTGTGTTTCTTTGCATACTAGACACCCTCATTGCATTGCATGCGAAAGGCTTGAGGCCTACTTCTAAAATGGATGACAGAAAAGCTTGACCAGAGTGAGCCTTGCACAGCTACGCAGGAATGAAAAATTATATCTTTCTACATTAATTCTTGGAGAGAGTGTTGCAAACAAAGGCTGTGTGGAAGTTTAGGACATTTGGTTCAATTTGTTCCTTGGTCAAGGCCATACTTGTCGTTCGGCAGCGGAAAGACGGAAAAGCATGAGCAGACGAAGGAAGCTTTTGCTCCTGTTAAATGTTACTTTCTTCGGAAGCTGCCGGTGTCATACTCATGAACAATAGTACTTTTGAAAGTGACTGGCTATGTGAGAGACGGATGATGACCGCATCGAAAGACATCTAACAACCAATGTGATTCAGTTTTGCTCGAATATTTGTTTTCTTTTAGTTAGTTTTAGATAGGAAAATACTATAAGAATTGCCCCCTTGCTAAGAGCACTGTTCGATCGATCCTGTGCTCCAGAGACGCTACCAGTTTTCCCTTTCACGTAAGACTTTATTATTTTGCTTACTTATAGGTCTCTACTTTTAGCTAAGTTAGGGAAATAGGCTATGGAGAAATAAATAAATAACTGTTTGAGCTTTTCTCATGCTGATGTTGGTTCATTGAATTACTATGACCTTTTGTGCCTCTAATATTTTATGATTGAAAATAAAATTACTAAATAAAAGTTTAAGCTTTATTAAAATGTATTTTTGAAATGACAAGCTGGTCTTGATCATTTTTTTGCGTTACCATTAGTTATCCATTGCTTTTATATATGACTTAATAATGTTTTGTGTTAGACTTAAATAATTAGGTCATATGATTCAGTAGGTCAAAAATACAAATCCTGTAAAGAATGGGCCTAGTGATAGATTTATAAATAATGGTGAGTATCCTGGTGTAGAGATTATATATGACACTGAATTTCTTTAGACCCGCTGGATCAATTTTCTGGTAGCAGAGTTCGGTTACTATGGTAACATACATGTTACATGGTAATTACATAGGATACATGTGTAACACATGTTAAGTTTTGTCTAGATGTTATATGTTTGTTGTTAGGTTTTTCCAGTAGTGTGAAAAACCTATGAGCCGGCCGGCAGAGTAGTGTGACATGTGAAGTTACACAGTTCATTTGTTCTGTTTCAGAATAGTGGTACAGAATTATCACTAAGACAGATTACATGAATAGTGAGGATTAACTATGAAATCGTAGCATTGAAGTATAGGGACTTGGAGCCCGTTTTAAAACTCAATGTAAAAAGAGTAGTAGGGTTTTCCGAACTTGCATGAAGGGTAAGATAGCTTTTTCCTACTGGCGTAAGCAGGGATTCATTGGTTGGTTAAAGTCCGACTGAAGAATTCATGTATAAATGGTAAGGTTTCTTTTTGTATAAATGCTGAAAACTTGTTTTAAATGGAAATAGCGTTGTCTATTTCATGCGAGTGAAATTTCTGAATGCTTGGTAAAACTATCACTTTGTTAGCGAATCGGACAAATGTTTTGTTTTATGTAGTTATTAACTGAATCTTTTCGAAAGGAATTGTTTAAAATGGCTCTGTGAAAATATTTTGTAAGGGAGGGGTAAGTTTACGGAGTGACACTGACAGGCGCAGCTTCTATGCAGCGGCAGTGTACATCACAGGGTTCGCGCTGTGATTGGCTGACATACGTCATAGCGAGCGCACTGATTGGTTCATGTGATCAAGTTGAGCTGTTAGCTGATTGGTTGTTTCTGAAAACAGGGTTCTCATTGGTTGAGCAAGGTGGTGACGTAGCTTTACCTCATTGGCTTGTTGGTGTGTTTCGCGCACGGATTGGTAGGAGTAGCGGAGCAACAAGGAAATTATTTACGATCTTTTTCGAAGCTTACAAACTCATTTTAAATCATGAGTTATTGGTATAAAGAAGAGAAAAAGCCTTCATTCATTCAGAAAATTAAAAATGTATTTACTCCCGACAAGAAAATCAAAACGTGTGGTGGAAAATTGCTTCATAAGTATAAAACACCTGCGGCATATATTAAAGGAGAATATGGTTATCATACTGTTCTCTGGTTTGAAAATTGGATGCAATATACAAGGAATGATGGCAGGGCCGGACTGGGAACCGGAACCGGCCCTGGCAAAGTGCTCGGCCGGCCCCCCTCCCCCCTCCGGGAAGAGAGGGGAGGGGGAGAGGTGCGACCGCACTCTGTGACAGGGCCGGTTTTAGGCCGTTTTTTTGTTACAGGGCCGTTTTTGCAGCATAACGGCCCTGTAACAAAAACGGCCCCAGGGGCCCAAAACCGGCCCCCAATCATGTGGCCCACGGGGGAATTGCCCGGTGCCCTCAACGGCCTGTCCGGGCCTGGATGATGGAGTTTTAGCCTGGCCGGAGGATGGGTCTTTTAATGTTAAAGTTTTAATAAATTTGAGAGATAAAATGATGGCTCTTTCACCAAGACCCAGACCCACTCAATTTGAAGCATTATTTCAATGGGAAATTGAAATGATGGAGCTTGAGGGAGAAAATTGGGGAATACCAAGGAGTTTATATAAAGAAACTCATCAGGAAGAAGTACATCGTTGGAGGAAAGGAGATATGCAGGAAGGATTATATCCTGTATTGGAAATGGTTTTAGGAACTGATCAAAAGAGTTCTCAAGAGAAAGGTGAATTAGATCAAGAATTTGATGCAGTTTTAGAGGACATGTTAAACAGTTCTCCTCAGCAATCAGGTTGTTCACATTCAACTCCCAGAAGTTTTTCAGGTGTTTACCCTTCCGCACCTAGGGAGTAAGTTGAGGAGTAACCCAGATCTATGAGATTACCTGATAGAGAAAGGTCGAGAAGCAAAACAAGGTCCCCAAGAGAAAATTCGAATTCTAGAAATAATGTTCAGAAAAATGATAAAAAGACTCTGTCTGATATTCCAAATATAACAGATTATTTGAAAGCAAAAGGAGAATTAATTCAACAATTAACAAAAAGCATGGAAGCAGTGACAGTACCAGTTACAATTGGTCCTGTTGTGCCAGTTTTTGATGAAAATAAAACAAGGCAGTCGCTAAAAGCAAATCCTTTGAATGTGGAAATTCAGAAAGTGGCTGAATTTTTTTTTTCTGAAATAACAGAAATTCGTAAAGATAAAACAATGCCAAATTTAACTTTAAATCAAAGTTTGTCAAATGTCACACCATTGGTTGCAGAATCAGATTCTGGCTCTGTAAATAGAACAGAGTTAACACAAATTCCTGAATCAAGACAGCTTGATATTGCTAAATTAAAAGCAGATTTAGAGGAATTGATTATTGGCACAATTGGTACTGATTGTTTGAAACAATATCAGGATGATGAATTGCTTTTTATATGTAAAAGCATTCAGTGGAAAACAAAAAATAAATATGATCAGTTTGAAGAGGTGGCTGCTAAATTGGAAATAGATTTAACTCGTCAAAAACAATTACAAAAGCATTACAGAGTGGATTTTTCTGAAAGGGACATAGAAAATCTTAATACTACAGGAAGAATAACTCATATAAAAGAATTAATTGTGTTCCTGAAAAGATTAGGTGACTTAAGTAAATGGAGAGTTAAATGGACAAAGAAAAGAGAAGAAGAAAAGAAGGACAGGGGGTAAGTTTTTGGTGAATTTCCAATGAGATAAATAGCTGGTGGAGGTTATGTTCATGTTCCTTGGACGAGACAGGATATATTATTATTTACAAATGATTTTCCTAGACTCAGAGAAAAGCCAGTGGAATGGTATCGTCAGGTAGACAGGTTTATTAAAGTTTCCAAAGTTCTGTGGGTTGATCTCGATGGTTTCTTTGACATTGTTATCCCATCAGATCTCTGGACAGAATGCAAAATTTCTGTGGGCTGGCCGAAAGAAGAACCACAAAGGCATAGAGTAACAGGTGCTCCTTCAGACACTGTCATGGATTATTATTACAAAGTAATTGTTTGGTTAAAAGACAAAATTCCTGCGAAAGAAGTGGATTAGGTTAAAATTGGCAGAACTAATCAGGAACCAAAAGAATCAGTTCACTCTTATTATGAAAGATTGCTTCTGGTATTTAAACAAGACAGTGGCTATGAAAAATTAAGTGAAAGTGACATGACCACTTCATTTATAGAATTGTTTATGGCCTGAGACCTGAAATAGGGGACATGATTAGGACAGTAATTGTAGGTTGGCAAGCTCTTTCAGTTGATACCATCCGGAGAAAGGCAAAATATTGCAGTGATGAAATAGATGCGAAACTGAAGAAACTCAAAGAAAAGGCAATGTGGGCACAAGTGAAGGTAGCTGAGCAACAGATAGCAGTTTTAGAAAATAAAGGTTTTCAGCAGAATCAGAATCAAAATCCTGGCAAGTTTAAGGGAAATTTTTCAAACAAGCCAAAATTTAATATAAATATTGAAGAGTTAAAACAAAAGTTACACTGTTTTAATTACAGGGAAATTGGACACTGGAAGCGAGAGTGTAAAAATCCGCCCAGAAATTTAAAGAATTCATTAAATCCACAGATGCAAAATGATATAAATCAGCAGCAACAGCAACAGCTTCAGCGACAGTTAAATGAAATAAGTCAGCAGCAACAGCTACAGCGACAGTTAGTGAATCAGCAACAGAATCAATTCATTCAGCAAGGCCAAATTCCACAGCCACCTTTACCAAATTGCAGCAATTCACAGAGATACAATCCAGAAACAGGTTTCTGCAGAGCTGGACAGGTAAAAAGATCACAAAATGTGTTGCATGTTTCTCAACAATTCTGGTTTAAAGAAAATGAGAACAGTGATTCAGAAGATTTTTCATGACGGTGCCTGAGAGGGGAAGAAGAGTGTGTAATTGGAGCCACTCTTGAGGTAGATCAGTCAGGTCCATTTGTAAATGGTAAAGTGAATGATAAAGATATCACTTTTCTTGTGGACACAGGTGCTACCCGTTCTACTGTTAGATCAGTGGAAATTGAAAATCTTCCTCTCTCGGGTGACACGATCCAGGTTGTTGGTGTAGCTAATCAGCATATTAAAACTACTTTGACAAATCCTGTAAATGTAGAAATAAGAAACTACAAAGACAAACACAGATTTATTGTCTGTGACAGCAGTCTTGTTAACCTATTAGGTAGGGATCTGTTATGTAAAATGAATTGAAAAATATATTGTTCACCTGAAGGTATTGAGCTACAGACTCTAGAAGAAGATGGTCTGTATAAATTGAGATTATTAATGGTTGATGAGGAAAATAAAATGTTTCCTGCTTTTGATAGAAATAATTTGCCAGAGGAGCTGAAAGAAACAATGAATCCAAAAATTTGGGATTTGAAAGGTGATGAAATGGGTTTAATGAAACATGTTGACCCCGTTAAAATTACAGTGAGGCAGGGAATAGATTTTCCAAATGTTCCTCAGTACAAAATGAAACCTGAAACAATTGAAGGTGTAATTCCTGTTATTGAAAAGTTCATTAAGCAAGGAGTTTTAAAAGAAATTGAGAGCAGCCCATGTAATTCACCGATTATGGATATCAAAAAGCCAAATGGAACGTATAGAATAGTTCAGGACCTGAGAAGAATTAATAAAACAATTGTTCCTTGTTGTCCAGTTGTACCAAATCCAGCAGTAATTCTATATCAGATTCCACATGATGCAGAATGGTACACGGTCATTGACCTGTGCAATGCATTCTTTACAGTTCCATTGCATCCAGATAGCCAACAAATTTTGGCATTTCGGTTCCAGGATCGAATATTAGCATGGTGTTGTATTCCTCAGGGGTATACAGAGAGTCAATCCATTTTTAATCAGTTGTTAAAAAAATCCCTGGAAGATCTAAAATTGCCTGGAGAGTCAACATTAGTTCAATATATTGATGACCTTCTTGTTGCAGGTAAAACAAGAGAAAACTGTGTGACTGACACTATTACACTTCTGAATCGTTTGGCAGATGAAGGGCATAAAGTGTCGCCTGCAAAACTTCAGTTTTGCCAGCAAGAGGTTAAATACCTAGGTCACAGAATTGCGAAAGGCATCAGACAAGTGACAATTGAGAGAATAAAAATGATTCGAGCAATACAGCCACCAACAACTCAGAGACAGATCAGAATGTTTCTAGGAATGGTTGGTTATTGTCGCCAATGGATTTGTGGGTTTTCAGTTATTGCAAAACCATTACAAAGATTAACAAAGGCGGACATTAAGGATCCAATTGTTTTGACAAAAACAGAACTAGAGGCTTTTGAAAAGTTAAAGAAAAGCCTTTGTGAAGCACCTGCACTGGGCATGCCAGATTATGATAAAGAATTTGAACTATATTGCAGTGAAAGAGAAGGTTGTGCTTTATCAGTTCTCATACAGAAGCATGGAAACATGAGAAAACCCATAGCTTACTTTTCAGCTGTCCTAGATCCTGTTTCAAAGGCTTTGCCAGGTTGCTTGAAAGCAGTGGCTGCAACTAGTGTAAGTCTTGAACAAAGTGAAGGAATCATAATGGGATTTCCTGTAAAGGTATATGTACCTCATTCTGTTGAAACACTTCTTACTAGAAGTAAACCACAGCACCTGTCTACCAATAGATTAACGAAATATGAAAAAGTTATTCTGGGATCAGATAATGTATCTATTGCGAGATGTTTGAATCTCAATCCAGCCACACTTTTGCCAGATGTAACTCCTGGTGATGATGATGATGTAGAACATCAATGTCTGGATGTTCTAGAATATTGCACTAAACCCAGGAAGGACATTAAAGATGTACCTTTACCAGAATCAGACATTGTTTATTTTGTGGATGGCTCTTGTTTAAGAACAGATGAAGGCATCCTAAGAGCAGCATATGCAATTTGTACAGTTTCTGAAATAATTGAAGGTTCAACACTTGAAGGAATTCGTTCTGCACAAATAGCAGAATTGGTTGCTTTAATTTGTGCCTGTGAAAAAGCTGAAGGGAAAAAAGTTACCATAGTAACTGATAGTCAGTATGGATATGGAGTGGTCCATGATTATGGCCAGCTCTGGTCTCAAAGAGGTTATTTAACATCTGCAGGGACTCCAATCAGAAATGAAAAATTGATTAAAAGATTAATTGATGGAATTCAATTGCCAGAGAAAATAGCAGTAGTTAAATGTGGTGCGCATAAAAAGGGTCAAGATTACATCACTAAAGGAAATGCTTTTGCAGATGAAACTGCACGTTACTGTGCAAAGAACAATCTTTCACTTAATCGGGAAAAGGACAATGAGCATGTAATGAATTCTATCATGCTAATATCTGTGGTAGAAACATGGCAGGGAGTAAAAGATTTACAAGATGAAGCTGAAGATGAAGAGAAAAATACTTGGCTTAAGGAAGATTGCAGACAGCGAGAGGAAGATGGAATTTGGGTTTACAAAGATGGAAGACCTGCTATGCCTAATTGTATGATTGCTGACATGGCACGGATGTACCATGGACCAGGTCACTTAGGTAGAGATACAATGATTAGACAATTCAGAGAGACTTGGTATAATCCAAAATTCAGGGTCATTGCAGAGTCACTTTGCCAATGTTGTTTGATCTGTCAGCAAATCAATCCAAACAGAAAGACTGTGGTGAGCATGGGAACCATAGGTCGGGAGGGTGGTCCTTTCACCAGATTGCAGATGGATTTTATTGACATGCCTCAACATAATAAGCTCAGATATGTGTTGGTAATTGTCTGTTTGTTTTCAAGATGGGTTGAAGCTTTCCCAACTCGTCACAATGATTCAATCACTGTGGCAAAATTGCTTTTGAGGGAAATCATACCTAGATATGGTTTTCCAGTAACTAGTGATCGCGGAAGACATTTTAAAAACAGACTAATTGAACTGATTTGTGAAGCATTTGACATCAAACAGAAACTGCATTGTGCATACAGACCAGAAGCATCAGGTGTTGTTGAGCAGATTAATGGAACAATCAAAAACAGAATTTCAAAAATGTGTTTAGCTACAGGAATTAAGTGGACAGAGTGCAATGCATCCTTTACATTTCCATTGCATCCAGATAGCCAACAAAGTTTTGCATTTCGGTTCCAGGATCGAATATTAGCATGGTGTCGTATTCCTCAGGGGTATTCAGAGAGTCCATCCATTTTTTTCCACTTGTTTTGATGTCATTGAGAAGCACTCCAGATAAGAAAACAGGTCTTAGCCCTCATGATATACTTATGGGAAGAGTAATGAGACAGGCTCATGTTCCAGTTGGAAAGTTGCTAGCAATAAATGATAGTGCCATTTTAGACTACTGTAGGCAGCTTTCTGACGTGGTAACCTCTGTATTCCATCAGGTAGGAACAGATGTGATTTCAAAAGAAAAGGAGCAAGCTCATGATCTTTTGCCGGGAGACTGGGTGAGAACAAAAGTTCATCGAAGAAGGAACTGTTTGGTACCCAGGTGGCAGAAAGCAAGGCAAGTAATTCTGGTAACAACTAATGCTGTCAAATGAAAGGGCTTGAAAAGATGGATGCATCCTAGTCATACCATTTGTGTACCTGCACCAGATAATTCTGAAGACAGTGACAAGACTACATCAGATTCAGATTCTGAAGAAGAAGAAAATCCAGAAAATCCAGATTCTGAAGATCGACACAGAAGTCGACATCTGGAAGAATCAGAAGCAAGACAAGCATCTAATGAGAAAGATCTAGACATCATTGTCGTTGATTCGGATAATGATGAAGATGTTCTAGAGAAAAGAACTGAAGAAGAAACTGTGTCAGAAGAGATTCAAGATCAGGAGAGTACTGAAAAGCAGATTGAAAGCTCTGAAGGCAGGAACTGAAATTCTGATACTGGGAAGTTAGAAGTAATTCCGGAAGAAGAAGTAGAAGACGAATTACCAAGTACCAGCTACAGAGATGTTGTTCCTAACGGAGTGAAACTGCCGAGTAAAGAAGTTCCTAGATACAGTATTGAAATGTCTGAAACTGACTCAGAAGACAGTGATGAAGAATCAGAAATAAGAACATTCAGAAAAAGGGCTTGGAAAGGTGAGAGCAATGAAGTAGAGCCGAAAAAGAAACTCTTGAGAAAAGGTGATGTTTGGCCTAAAGAAAATTTAAAATTCAAATTGATCAACAAGTCGAAGGATCAAGTAAACGAGATTTCAAGTCAAAAAGGTGAAACAGACAAACAAGATCAAGTTGGAAAGAAAATCGAAGTAATAAACAGAAAAAGTAAAAGGCCATTGAAACCTGATCAAAAATATAAATCTCCAGAGTGGGCCTATATAATTATCCCACCGATAGTTGAAGTAAGCAGGAGCAGTCAGGAAGATTTGGAACAAAACAGTGACAATGATTGAAGTTTACATTTCAGTTAAGATAGGGTTGATTTTATTCTGGCATAAGGCTGAAGAAATTGTGTTAGGTGACACAAGGTCGAAGAAATTGTGTTAGCTGCATACTTTTTATGGATGCAAGGTCGAAGAAAAGCTGTTAGAAGATTCTCTTTAAAAAAAAAAATTAAGAGGAGGGTAGTAAATTTTGACATTTTTATATATTTTTAACATTTTTTGTTTAATTAAGTAAAATGCTTAATGCTGATAATTCTAGGCGTGCTATTTTTAGAAGATGCTGTAAAATGTCTTCTATATGTGTTATTCTGATTATTTTAATTTGGCTAATTTTAGCAGTCATTTTCCCTTTTGGAATTGATAAAGAGCATTTTAGAGCAAATTTAACAAGTAAAGCAGAATCAAAACAAGTTAATCATGATGTAGTAAGCAAAACTAATAGAATCATTGAGCATAAACCAGATGTCCATCAGGACAGATCAGTTGGGGATTTTTCTACTAACTCATTTTCCAGACTTCTTTCAGAATATGTTGGAGTCATTGATGTTAAAGATTGTTACATGTGGGGGGGGCGTGGCTAGCCGAGCAGCGAGATGGCCGCTCTCTGAGTGAGCTCCGCCGGCTACTTTTATTAATCCTTACCTGATCCTGTTCCTGGTGACTGCAGTCCCCCATTCCTTCGGGGTTCTGCTCCTGAGACCCGGTTGTTCCTCCAGCCCGAGTTTTGGACGCGGGGGCGGCTGCCCTCGGAGACGGGACCATCCTCCGTTCTCGCCGGCCGGCGAGCGGCTCCTGTCCCCAACCGGAAGTGCCTGCTACTGGGCGCCGCGGAACACGGTGGGCCGAGGCTGCATAGGCCCCAGCAGATCGAGGTCATTTTGGGGAGGAGAAATACCGCGCCGCTGCCAGGGGCGCTGCCGGAGGAGTATTGACGCTGCTCTCCCGCTGAGGCTGACGGTAGCTCCATCTGGCGCGCGACCGCGGGAAGATAGCGGAGACCGGAGCGGCTGTACAGGTGCAGTTGCGCAGAAGTGGCAGGGATCCTGCGGCCGCCGAAGACGGCGCGGACACGAGTGGCGCCCGGTGGAGGACAGAGTGGCCGCGCCTGCACCATCCTCATCATTGCAGTGCGAGAGCGGAGGTGAGCGGGTGCTGCCGCGGAACTGGGGGTTTCACATGGTGACACGTACTGGTGGATAGCTGCGCATGGCCCCCCCCCGCTGCTCTGAGACACGGCAGCACTAAACACCGCACGCTTGATGCGCCTACTTGCCGCACTGATCCCCTGGAACTCCTGAGCTGCTCCTCCTCGGGTGTTTGGGTGGTCCTAGAGAACGCTGCCAGCGCCCGCCATTTTGGACCGCGTGGAGGCCCTGAATACGCGCATGAGAGCCTGTAGCGGTTTCCATTTCTTGCTGAGTCTACATAGGCACGTCTAGAGTGCACTGGCACCACCTGGGCGACCGCGCTCACACAGGACACTTGCTCGCTGGGACGCAGTGGAGTGCTGCCCCACTGTGGGACCGGTGAATTACTCTGTTCGCGAAGATGGGGAAAAATGAAGCCAAGCAACCAAAGCTGAGCTTTGATAATAGAAAAACGCCAAAGACCACGCCGGTGGAGTCGGATGGAGGCGCAACGTCATTGCAAGGAGGTGCCCAGGACATAGATTTTGGAGCCCTCATCATGGAAGTGAGAACCAGCTTGAAAAGCATAGACGCCAAGCTTGATAATATGGCGGCGCAACTCGAAACCGTGAAAACGAAAGTGGACACTCACGAGAAAAGGCTGGACTGTCTCGAGAATAGACAAACTGAGTGTTGTGAATTCCAACAACAGGCCAAGAAACACATCACAACGCTGGAGCGGGAAATTGACAGCTTGCGCGCCAAGTCGGACGATTTGGAAGCACGTTCCAGGAGATCCAACGTTCGCATTACAGGCATTCCAGAGACCACAAACACCGGGAAGATGGAATCGTATGTATCAGACCTACTCCATGAACTGTTCGATCCGGATCTGTCCCCGGTTTTCACGGTGGAGAGGGCGCACAGATCCCTTGGAAAAAAGCCCCCAGTGGGCGCCCCACCGCGCCCAATCCTGGCTAAACTACTCAACTACCAGGACAGAGACGTCGTGCTACGCCTGGCGAGAGAGAAAGGTACAATCACGCATCAGGGAAACCACATTTCCTTTTACCCGGATTTCACCCCTCTGGTGCAAGCGGCACGAAAGGAATTCCTACCGGCGAAGAAGATCCTACTGCAAGCTGGAGTGCCCTACTCACTCCTATACCCGGCGAAATTGAAGGTTCAACACGAAAACACCTCTCACTTCTTCACTGACGCCAAATCAGCCCTCAAGTTTGCCAAACACATATGTGCTGGAGCCAGGAGAAAATCGCCACGGCTGGAGGACGCCTCGGAGCAACTCAGTGACAATGACTGAAACCTGTGCAACGCTCATCCGGCACGGTAACCGAACTGCCTGTTACACTGGGGCTGGGAGGCCTGGAACAATCTTTCGTAAAGGTATGCTCCTGCTGGACTGCCTCCTTTTGGGTAAGTCACTGGGCCGCCTTTATACTACCTTTTGCTGCTAACTCCGTGCCTCTGCTGGGACATTGGTAGACTTTGTCACTGGCGGATTACTGGATGGGGGTCGCTGTCAGATCCCAGGGACACGGAAATTTGACTGTAGCCACCCCGTGTATGCGGGGGTGTTGGCCGAGCGCACCACGCCTCATGGGGTGCCTCCCTTTGTTGTTGATGTTGGGGTACTTCCACGCATTGCGTGAGGACTTTTGGGGTATATCACGACCTAATTGGGGGGTTGCTGAGGGTGGGGGGTTGATGGGAGTTATTCCTGAGTTGCGAGTTCCTGTTTGTATTTGGTGCAATGTACTACTACAATTGTCTATGTGTTCGCGTGCTAAGTCTGCAATTATGGCGTCTGGATGCCTGAGGGGCCTTATGGGGCGGGGAGGTGGGGTGGGGGCTGGTTACGGTTGTGTACTTTAATGGGAGGTATCAAACTCTGGACTTGGAACATTAGGGGCCTGGGGGACTACAAGAAAGCCCGCTTACTGCATGGAATGTTGTCTAGGCACAATGTAGATGTATGCTTCCTTCAAGAAACTCATCTGAATGTCGCCCCCTCAGCTCGACTGAAAAATTCCAGATGGGCGCATGTTTATTCTTCCATCTATTCGAATTATGCGAGGGGTGTCGCCATACTCATTCGAAGGGGGTTGGATTGGCGGGAGTACTCCCAGGTGCGGGATGAGGAGGGTAGGTATGTTCTGCTGCATGGGTCATTACAGGGGCGACGGATTGTCCTAGCTGCTATCTATGGCCCCAATGTGGACGATCCGGATTTTTTCAGAAATGTTTGGGCGAAAATTGTGTTACTGGACTGTCAGTCGGTAGTGTTGGGAGGGGACTTTAATACTGTGTTGAATGATGACATGGATCGCAGTGGCGTAAGCAGGCCGCAACACAATAGAACGCGCCAGGCGATATCTGATATCATGAATGAAGGTCTGCTGTCTGATGTATGGCGTGCTAGACACCCGGGAGCGAATGTGGGAACCTGTTACACCTGCCATAAGGCTGCATGGTCGCGGCTGGACTTCTGGTTGGTGTCTCCCGAAGTCGCGACATGGGTTTCAAAGGTTGATATCGTGGCTAGATCTTTGTCCGACCATGCCCCATGCATGTTGGAACTACACCCCCCGGGAACTCCACATAGGGCATTCCAGTGGCGCCTCCCTCCACACGTGCTCACAGACCCTGTGTTCGTAGAAGAGATAAGAGAAGACATTAACAATTACTTTGCTGAGAATGCGGGATCTGCCACATCTGAGGCCGTTGTGTGGGATGCATTTAAGACTGTCATCAGAGGTCAATGTATAGCGCGCAAGGCAGGGGTGCTGCGTACCATCAGGGATGAGCTGGCTAAAATTGAGAGGGAGCTGCAGGCCCTAGATGTTGCGTTTAGTGCTAACCCGTCGTTAGAGACTGCAGGCGCTCTAAAGGCCAAACTGCTGACCTTTAACGAGGAGGCGGAGCGGGAGGTGAAGTTTCTAGGGAAACAGGCAGAAGCGCGCAGGTATGGGGAGGGTGATAGGCCAAGCAGGACCCTTGCCAGACTGATAAATCCCCGCGCATCATCACATTTCATACACACTATTCATGATGCCACCGGACGCCTTGTGGTGGGACAGGAGGCAGTGTTAGACGCCTTCGCAGACTTCTATGCTACCCTGTACACCTCACGACAACCCACTCCGCCGGCATCGCTGCGAGACTTTCTTGACTCCATAGCACTTGTATGGTTCAACAACAACCACAGGCAATACATGGACCTCACTGTCACAGTACAAGACATAGCCCAGGTGATTAAGAGTATGCCGGCCAATAAGGCGCCTGGCCCTGATGGCCTGACCACCTCCTTCTATAAAACATATGTTACTGAACTGGCGCCGAGACTTCATTCTGTATTTGTCGAGGCTCTCGAATTGAATTCCCTCCCTGACTCCATGCGAGAGGCTCTCATTATCACACTACTCAAGCCGGATAAGGATGAACAGCAGCTGGACTCCTATAGGCCCCTGTCCCTTATAAACGTTGATGCTAAAATATACGCAAAGGTCATCGCAGATAGGTTACAGCCGATGTTGCCTATGATAGCGCTCCCAGATCAATCAGGCTTCATTCCTGGACGCGCGACGTCACACAATCTCAGAACGATCTTTTCGGTCCTTCACTATTTACACCCGTCAGTACAGGCAGCAGTGGTGTTTCTGGACGCCACCAAAGCCTTCGATTCATTAGAGTGGCCCTACCTCTTCAGTGTATTAAGGCGGATGGGTTTCAGTCAGAACTTCATGACCCTGATAAAGCTTCTTTATAAGGAACCAAGGGCCCGGGTGTGCGTCAATGGTCTCGTCTCCGAGCCATTCAGTATTACACGAGGCACTAGGCAAGGCTGTCCCCTATCGCCGCTCCTTTTCGCGATTGCGATGGAGCCGCTGGCGGCCAGAGTCAGACAACACCATACCGCCAGGGGCATCGGATTTAGTGCTAGAAGCTTACTAATCTCGCTATATGCGGACGATGTAACCCTGTACGTCCTGAATCCTAAAGAGAACCTGAGCCCGCTACTCCGGGAATTTGTACGATTTGAGGGATTAGCGGGGATATCCATTAACTGGGCGAAGTCAGTGGCCTTCCCCCTGACGGAGAGCACTGAACGCCCTGCTCCTGACTACCCCCTCAGATGGGAAACTGAAACTGTCAAATATTTGGGCATCTGGATCAGCAGGGATGTGCAGGAGTTGTGGCAGATGAACTTCGGTAGAGCGGTGGATTGGTTGGAGGGGAGGGTTGAGATCTGGAATAAACTACCGCTTTCCCTGGTAGCAAGAATTGCGTTGGCTAAAATGGTGGTCCTCCCCAAATTCTTATATTTGTTTGTAAATGTGCCACTGCCTATGACAGCTTGCTTCCACGCCCGGGTCCGCTCACTGCTACTTAAACTGGTGTGGGCTGGAGGACAGGCTAGAATCTCCTGGGACCTGCTCACGCTTCCGCTGCGACAAGGGGGACTAGGTGCCCCAGATTTGAAACTTTACGCACTCTGTGCGCAAGCCCAGTTCCTGCATTTCTGGGCATTCCCTACACCTTACCAACCACATGTGGCGGTGGAATTAGCCGTTGTCGCCCCCTTGCCATTACGAGTCGCACTGCACGGTAAGGTTACATGCCCGTCACGCGAGGTAGACACAGTAGAGATGGTCCGCTGGACATGGCGCGAACTCCAAAAGAGAGCCGGTCTCTCCCTGCTTTATGCACCAGCTATCCCCCTGAGGGGCAACCCGATGCTGCCGTGTCTGACGGCCAGAGGCGACGTCCTCACTATCCTTGGGAATAGGCTACTCACTTTTGCAGACTTATATCCAGATGGTACCTTTTTCGAGCTGTCTGCCGAGGGAGCCGACCGGCTCTGTACATTTAATGACAAATTGCTATTTCATTCCCTTAGGGAGTCTTGCAAGAAGATGGGGCCGTGCTTCCCGGAGGAACCCCGCACACTTGCCGCCCTCCAAAACTTGCTTTCACGACCTTCCCCCAAAAAGCTGGTGTCCAGGTTATATAATTGCATGCAGGAACAGGCCCCGGCGACAGTAGCCACGGCCAAAACCAGCTGGGCTGAGGACCTGGGGGACGAGCTACCAGACGACGCCTGGGAGTATTGCTGTGCGCAACTTACAGCCCTGTCCCCAAACTATCGTCTGAGGCTCATCCACTTCAAATTCCTACATAGATACTACCGCACTCCGACTCTACTACGCCGAATGGGCGTCCGTGAGGATGCCAACTGCTGGAGATGTGGAAGTGAAGAAGCGTCCTTTCTTCATATGGCCTGGAACTGCCCCAAGCTGACTACATACTGGTCAGAGGTCTTCACGGCCATAAATCAAATCACCCGAAGGGAGGACTCACCTTCCCCGCTGCTAGGTCTGCTGGGGTATGTTAAGGACACTGAGCCCTGCGACAGGAAACTGCATGCCTTACTCCTTTTATATGCCAAGCGACAGATCGCACTGCACTGGGGTAGACCAGCCCCCCCCTCTCTTGAGAGCTGGATCAGGGACGTGACTTACGGCCACACGCAGTTAACGCACTATTGGGAGTCTATGCCCACCGCTTCCAGACCCACTGACATATGGGGCCCGTTTATACAGTGGGCCACAGCACGCAAGGGCTCTGACTCACCAGATACCTCCCGGGATACGAGTGTTTCAGACGACATGGGCTGAAGGTGCGCAATGCGTAAGTTAGTTATGATGATCCCGCAGTCCCGCGTTTACACTGACAGGCCCTGACCGGACGCACGCTGGGAGACTGCTGCACACGCTGACCCGAATCGAGACCCTGGCCGCCCTGCGCCCCACTGGCAGTCTTGTGTTCTAGCCTCTGTCCCTGGCCCCCTCCCCCCCGCATCGCCCATGCTCCCCTAGACTGTGCATAACCGGACTAGATATCCTTACATTCCCGCCCTGTATGTAGCTAGCCCACTACCTGCATGACCTGAGGCTGGCCCATATGACCTCGTTGTGGACTGCCGTGTTGTGTGAATGGTTTGTCCATGTACTTGCACCTCTGTTTGTAGTGTTTGGTTTGACTTGCTGGGGGGGGTTGTTGGGAGAAAAATGGTGCTGACGGACGCATCCTTTTACCGTACCGCTGTGACGGGGGATTAACCACTTCCTACTCAGGGGCGACCTCGTTGATTTTCTATATCTTTCAAATGTCGACAGCACTATGAGAAAAGTAAGACCGTTTCCTTGCTGAAGTTGTACTGCGTATGCTCAAAATTCTGTTGTGTCTCATGCTTTCATATGTATGTCTTACCCGGCTGGGTGAAAGACTCCGGTCTGTCTCTCAGTGATCTCTGTATGAACTTCCTGATAGCGGCCTGCCTCCGGGTTGTTGGCGTGACGCAGTGTACATCTTCATGGCCTTTGTTACAAATAAATGTCTTACACCAAAAAAAAAAAAAAAAAAAAAAAGATTGTTACATGTGTGTTAAGCTTCCTACTTCTGTTTCTGAAGGGGTTAAGTACAATATGCTTCCCCTAACATATGGGATTACCTGTAGTGTTATATCAAGCTTATTCTATCAAACTGGTCGTCTGGAATATTATTATTCAGACTATGACGAGACTTTTGCAAATCTGAAGGTTGTGAGCAGTCTGAACAAAGTTAAGCCTGCCAAACAAATGAGAGAATTCTTTCTGGTTACTAATGAATTAACCTATGAATACGCATTTAAGAATAATTTAACTTGCAAAATGAGAGATGAAGAGAAATCATTTCTTGATCAGGTTGAGGAGAGGAGGGCAATTTATAAAAGGAATGAAATGTTGAAACAGACTACGTCAAAGTTTTGGCAGATAGAGGATGAAAAACTTAATGGAGAAAACAGATTTGCTGCCATCCATATTGACGAACCAGTTAGTGGAAAACTTTGTATCAGAAGAGATAATACACTATCTGGCAGATGCATCAACGGAAATACCTCCCGGTAAAACTGCGAATCGGTAAAACAGGCCGATACCGAACGCAAAACCAGAAAATGCTATGCATCAAACAATTAATCGCTAAAAAATAAAGAATCGCAAATAACCCCCTGCGGTAAAATACCGAATCGCAAAACAGACAATCGGAATTACCGACCCCCAAAGCGGCCCTCGGTAATACCGAATCGGTAATAAAGAATCGCAATGGTATGCATGAAAAGTCGCTAATACCGAAAAACCCAAAAATCGCTATTTAGCATGAGCAAATTAAGGGGAATCACAATCAGGAGGTAAAGTAAACGGAAGGACAGAAAAAAAAATTACAACCCCCAACTGCAGGTGCACACAATCAGTAACCCTTCAAAAAAGCCCAGGGAAACCCCACATGTCTTCCAAAATGGCTGCTGTGTACGTGCTTGCTAGGAGGAGGAGGATCAACGCCCAGGCCCAGCGCAGGAGGATGATCCAGGACAGGATCTTCAGGGTGCGCATCACTTTCCTGGGGCAGACCGAGGAACAGGTCTACGACAAGTATAGACTGAACCGTGCCATGATAATGCGCCTAATAGCAGACCTGGAACCATTACTGCAGCACGAGACCCGTAAGACCAACGCCATACCAGCCCATGTGCAGGTCCTATGCTGCCTGCACCTGCTTGCGTCTGGAAGCTTCCAGGGGGTAATTGCTGATACTGGAGGCGTGTCGCAAAGCGCTTTATCACGCTTCTTCCACCGGTTCCTAGAGGCCATGCTGACATTAATTAATCGCCACATCACCTTCCCCACAACCCCCCAGCAGCTGACCCGCACCAAACGGGAATTCTACCAGGTGGCACAATTCCCCCATGTCATAGGGTGTGTTGACTGCACGCATGTCCCCATCTGTCCTCCATCAGCCACCGAATACATTTTCCGGAACCGGAAGTCATATCACTCTATAAATATGCAGGTGGTGTGCAATGCCAAGTACATCATTACGGACCTTGTAGCCCAATTCCCCGGGAGCACACACAACGCTTACATATTCCGTCACTGTGGCCTCCACAGGCGCCTGATCATCGGTGAATTTGGAGAGGGACACCTACTAGGTACATATTGATGCATCATCGTACTCTCCACCCACTCCATCCCCACATGTATATTTTCAATCATGCTGATGACCATTCTCTCCCCATCCTGCAGGTGACAGCGCATACGCATTGCGTGAATATCTACTCACTCCCTACCTGAACCCAGCGACACCACAAGAGCAGCGCTACAACAGAGCACACATCAGCACAAGGAATGTGGTTGAGCGTACATTCAGCATCCTCAAGAGCCGCTTCCGTATACTGCACAAGACTGGAGGTGCCTTGCAGTACGACCCAGTGACCTGCTGCCAGATCATTGCTGTGTGTGCCATCCTGCAAAACATCGCCACACGCAGGGGGATACCCATAGAGGTGGACGGAGAGGATGAACTACGTGCACAGCAACCACCCCCCCAACACCGACAGGCGCATGTGCCCAAAACAGCTGAAGGGCAACGGAGGCGGACATACATCATACGGAATCATTTCTGAGACAGGTAAGAGAGAGACTTGACAACAGGTCTCGATTTGCAAGGGTTTAATGGGCATGGACACCTGAGTGGTGCAGAGAAACAAAACAAAAACATGCTGCTGCTGCAGTTAAAGTCAAACTGTAATTGTCCGTCCTGAGAATGGGTGATGCGTGCGGCACTTAAGTCTGGCCATGGTTACGTCACCAAGGACAGTGTAACTTTGTCACATGTTCACTTGCGTTTGCCGCGTACCCCCAGTCTCTTGTCCTGTGACTCCTCGGCTTCTACTCGATGGGAGTCTGTGGCAGTTGCATTGCGGCCACTGCGCCTCCTCCCGCTGGTGTCCGATAGGGAGACGCTGCTGACACTGGAGGCTGCCTCACTCCCTCTTCCGCCCCCTGTATGCTGACACTGGCTGACCCAGGCTGCAGTTGCTCCACTGCGGTGGTCACCCTCTCAAGGGCCTTTGCCACATCCCCACAGTAATGACCTAGGTCCACTTGCAGGGACACGGACCTGCGGGACAGCACAGCCGTGCTGTTGCAGAGCTTATTGATGGCCTTGTTGGTTGAAGTCACTGCCAGCATGATCTGCCTGTGACGCCGCCGCTCACTCTGTTGGCCTGCCACTACGGCACGTGTGAGTTCTTGCAGGCACAGCTTAATGTCATTGTTGCCGGCAGCTACGGCAGTGGTGTGCTCACGCATAGCGTCTGTCATGTTGCTAAGTTTGTTGCATAGCTTGGTCATGGAGAGTTTCATGGCACCCATATGTCTCCCCTGCAGGCGCTGGACACCCAGCATCCGGGTCTCCACAACTCCGTAACCTCCGGACAGATCGACTGGTCTTGAAGCACCATGAGCCGGGGTCACAGCCCTCTGCCTGATGCGCTGTTGTGATGATGTTTGGCTGGTTGGAGTGACAACAGCCTGGCGTGGAACATTTGGGGGTGCTGAACTGTGATCAGATTCCATCAGGGGCAGGGAGGGAACATCAGCTCTGCGGCTCTGCGGAGTGGCCTGCACTGGTGGTGGTGGTGGTTGTGTCTTGGACCGCGAGGTTGGTGGTGGTGGTGGTGTCTTGGACCGCGAGGTTGGTGGTGGTGGTGGCTTGGACCGCAGTGATGGTGGAGGTGTCGACCGCCGTGGTGGTGAAGGGGAGGACATGGCTTCAGCTCCATGTGAGCACTCGGCTTCTGACAACAATGGCGTCTCAGAGATGACGAGGCGGGCACTGTCGTCTGAATCGTAGGGGGAAGCATCTGTGTGTGAAACAGTGCATAGTTATAATCATGGTATAGTATGTGGAAATAGCAGTGGCATCTCACAATAAATAACATTTTCTGTCTGACAATTGGCCCTTTGCTGCTGTATTCATCTCTGTGCTCTGGCATGCACCCATTCATGTATGGACTACAACTCCCATGGTGCAACACATTGGTGAGGGTATGTGTTTAGGGCAACACTACATGGGCACTGGTTCTGGCATGGGGGTTTGGGAAGGGACTCAGTACACGCTGCATTGTTACGCTGCCATGCTTTTTACCTTGTCCTCCTTCCGCAGCACCAGAGGTGTCCAGACGTGTGACCCCCACAACAGCTTCCGGTTCTATGGTGGACTCCACTAGATCCTCCAGGGCAGTGTTTGGCGTCCCGTTGGCTGTGCCCCCTCCTGTGCCACCAGCATCCTTGACCCTCTGCGCAATCTTCTCCTTGGCCCTCTTCCTTAGGTCATACCACCGTTTTTTAGGTCGTCTATGCTGCGGTGGGTGACTCCGCAGGCATTTACCTTGTCCTTGATGCGCAGCCATATCTTGCGTTTTTCTGCCTCTGGCACCTTCAGGGACAATTTGCCAAACAGTCTGTCTTATTGCTGGTCACACACTCGATGAGGACTTCCAGCTCCTTATCAGAAAACTTCCTTTTGCGCTTTCGGTGTGTGTCCTTTCCCTGCTGGGGGGCCTCCTTCTCCATCTTGTCCTGCTTGCCTTGTCCTGCTTGCTACAGGTTCAGTCTTGGTCCTCAGCTCCTGTGCTCTGCCTCCTCCTCAGTGCAACTCCGAACACAGAATGCAGCGTGGCTGTCCTACTTCCTGGTTGTGATGTCATCGGCCTGCATCCGAAGCGTCGCATAATTTGCCCGTTTTCGCTATTACCGAAATCGCTAATACCGGATTCACTAATACCGAATCGGTATTAGCTAACTCGGTATTTGCTACTCGTGCGGGTGTACTTTCGCTATTTAATAGCGATTTTTTCCGAATCGGTAATTTTTACCGATTTGTTTGATGCATCGCAGTTTGCATGTCCTTAATAGCGATTCGGTATTTTTCGCTATTACCGACGTGTATTACCGAATGTTGATGCATATGCCCCTATATGATAATTATTTTGTTGGTGCAAGTCAATGCGAAGATACCGATCAAATTGTTGGGGGTTGGGGATTTAAAGGTGGCAAAGACCCAATTTTTCCAGGAATTTATTTTGTCTGTGGAAATAAGGTATATTTCAGTCTTCCTGACCATTGGTATTGCACATGTTACCTTGGTCTTGTTTTTCCTAAAATTTTTCATGTTGACAGAAATAATGAAGGATCATTTGAAATTGGCAAACACCTGAATAGAATGAAAAGGGAAAGTTTTTCAGAAATCATGGGAGATATATTTGGTGCAAAAATTCCTATGGTGGGAATTACCCTAAACGCAATAAAGATCAGAAAGGTTTCCACAATTGTTGATAGATTGCCCACTGATACTGCAAGTGGTTTCCAGTTGGTCAACACAGAGCTTATTGCCACCAGAAGCATGGTTATACAAAACCGGCTTGCCCTTGATATCCTTTTAGCAAAAGAGGGAGGAGTCTGTGGGATTTTGCATGTTAGGCACTGCTGCACATATATCCCAGATAAAAGCCAGAATATTGAATCTTTGATTAAGAATATTACAGAATTCCACTCTGAAATAGAACCTATGGAAGATGACAGTTTTTCTGAACGTTTGGCAAAAAGATTTGGGGCAATCAAGGAATGGTTTGCTGACATTGGCAGTCCAATTATTGGCAAAGTACTCTATCCTGTTATAGTTATTGTTATAGTGACACTTCTGTTGAAAATCAGTTGCATGCTGATTTTCAACAGAGTATAGGCAACTGGGGCAAGATGGCGGACGCGATTGTGTCCGAGTGAGCAGCGCAGCAGAGGCTCCCGACCGGCTCCACAAGTCACCGCAGAGGAGACGGACTGATAACGGAGCATAGCGGCAGCAGCAGTATTAGCAGAGACGGATTGCAGTCACCAGAATATTTGGAGAATATTTGGAGAAATAAATTCAAAACTCACGGATTTGTTCGGATAGCTGCCGGCTCTGGTATGCGGTTAGACCCGTGGAAGAGCTACTCGCATTTCCTGCAAGCAGCGTGGCAGCAGTGTTCCTACCCCTTCCCCGTCTCCACACCTGGTCAGAGAAGTCAGAGTGATTACCAGGCAGCACCGAAGAACAGAGAACGCCAGCAGCAGCTACAGCGACCACAATTACAGGGGAAAAAACGTTATCCTGGTGGGCAGACAAAGATAATGGCGCCAAAAAACCCCAATACAGTGGTTCAAAGGCAGCAGAAGCCAAAGACAAGAGCGGCTACAGCAGCAACACAGGAGAATAATGGTGAGACGGCATCGACAGCGTTATCAGCAACTGGCGCAGTGAGTACAACTAGCACAGTTTCTGTTGGAGCCTCATATGGGAGAGTATCTCAAAATATGACTGTAATAGATGCCTCTTGCAGTGAAATTTATTTATTTATTTATTTTGCGATTTCTAAAGCGCCTGGTGACCCGTAGGCATCCCCGCGCTATTCAACCTGTCGAAATCCAGAGGGGGGAAGAGGGAGTGCCTTATTTGGGGAACAGGAGGGTTTTGAGTTTCCTGCGGAACACTATGTGGGAGGGTTCCAGACGTAGACTGAGGGGGAGTAGGTTCCACGCTGTGGAGGCTTTGACCGAAAAGCGGCGACCGCCGGAGCGAGCCTTCCTGAATTTGGGCACCGTAGCAAGATGTTCTGCGTCGGAGCGAAGGGATCTTGAGGCTTTATATGGGGTAACCATATGTTTAAGCGCGGCAGGGCCAGCTCCATTAATGAGCTTGTGGGTGGTACATAGGGCCTTGACCTCTACTCTCTGGCGAACAGGGAGCCAGTGTAGGGCTTTGAGCGCGGGCTTAGCCGACACTCTAGGAGGAAGGTTCATGATGAGCCTGGCCGCCGCATTCTGGGTTCGTTGGAGTTTGGCCAGGGTGTACTCAGGGGCCCCCAGATAGATGGCATTGCTGTAATCGAGCCGTGCCAAGACAAGGCCCTGGACAAGTAGTTTCCTGGATGGGAGGGGGAGAAGAGGCAAGATCTTGCGTCCGGACCGCAGTAGACCGAAGCAGGTGCCTGCTGTCTTGGTTTCCTGCGTTTTCATGGTAAGGTCAGGTTCCAACCAAACTCCTAGAGTTTTGATTTCATTTTTCGGAGAGGGGATTTCACCGAAGGTGTCGGGCCAAGATGTAGGTGGAAAGGTCGTCCATTTATTGCCTAGGAGCATGATCTCGGTCTTTGCGCCGTTCAGCTTCAAGGCCGAGTCACACATCCAGGTATGAATGTCCTGGAGACAGTGAAGCAAGCTGTCGGGATGGTTATCCAGGTGGGACAGGGATACGACAAGTTGGGTGTCGTCAGCGTAGTTAATTATTTTTATACCGTAGGGGGCCACTACGTCTTCCAGAGGCGCCATATAGACATTAAACAGGGTTGGGCTGAGCGACGACCCCTGGGGAACTCCATTCTTCAGTGGAAGAGGTTCTGACCGGGAGTTGCCGTCCCACACCTGAAAGGATCGATGGGAGAGAAAGGATTTGATCCATGCTCGCGCCGTACCCACAATTCCTGCCTTGGCCAAGCGGTGTAGTAGGACACGGTGATCCACCGTATCAAAGGCGGCGCTAAGATCCAGGAGGATCACTGCCACTGATCCCCCTGAGTCTAGGATACACCTTGCCTCCTCGATGACAGAGAAATTACACCAGAAGTACAAACACTAACGGATGTACAAAACATGAACAAGGTGGATTCTGGGAGTTGTAGGCAAGGCGCGATTCCCAAAAAAATACCAGGAATGTTTGTGAAAAAAATTGGTAGTTCAACTAACTTTCCAAAAAGTCCTGATGTTTTGAATACAATTCCTGGTAAAGTACCCATTATTGGGTCAGCCAGCAATAATATAAATATTTTGGCGAATGAAGAAATGAGTCAACTTGAGGTGGTGCCAGAACAAATGGGCTCAGGACCACCTAATTTAGGGGAGGATTTGGAATCTATAGACTCTGCGGGAAAATTATACTCCATGACAGACTTGTCTCAAGCCTTAGACTCAGAAAGCACTGAGGAACAGGAGCTGGAAGGAAGGGGCCAATCTCTGCAAGATTTTGAAAAATCTTTCTCTGATCCGGAACATAATGATTTATCTGACTCAGCAGAGTCAGATCTGGAAGAATCTCCTAACAGACTAAGACAGGATGACAACGTACCTAATCCAGCTAGCATAAATAAGGAAGGACCTGAAACACCTGAAATTACATTGGAGATTTTGTATCAAGTCATGCTACATCATAGGGAGGAGACAAGAACAGAGAACCTCCGTACTCAAGGGGCAGTAAAAAAGCTGCAAAATAATCTGAGAAAAGTAATGAAGATATCTAATGACACAGTGGCAAGGGTCACCGAGACAGAGACCAGGATATCGCAAATAGAGGATTCTATGGTTCAGCAAAATTCAAAAATAAAGGCTATGGAGGGGCTAAAAGAAGATATCAATTGGAAGATGGTTGATTTGGAAAATAGATCACGCCAGAACAATCTTCGAGTCCTTGGAGTACCCGAAGGAAATGAAGGATCTAATCCCAGGCAATACATGATTGATTTATTCACAGAAGCCTTTCCTGAACTAAAACAATGGAGATGGTGAGGTTCCGTGACGATTTGAACCCGTGTTTTCAATATTGTCGGAAATACATAATATTGGTATCAGCGAACCGCAAATGATCCATTTAGCATATCCTGGTGTTTTCGCTATACTACGAGCAAGAGTACTCCTGTTACAAACACATTTCCAATCTACCCATGGCATCCATCTTAGATCATGGCAGCCATTTTGTGTTTCTTGCCCTCACATACGCAATAACCTCTGATCACTTCATTTCGATTAAGGACACGTAGGCTTAGCCGGCGATTCACCTCTTTAGTGACACGTGCACCTTAGTACAGAACACGCTGTAGCTGCATGACTCGACAAAGGCTGCCTCCTCTGCCCGAGGCCAGTCCTGCTATACTGGTTCTTGTGTTCGTTGGCCTGATCATGATTAGGCGGCCGAAGCTGGTAGCCTTGCCCATTTACGACCCACAAACATCTCTTATCCTGCTTTTCTATCTTTTGCACCTGGCTCTGCTCCTTTCCTTCTGGGCCTTTATTAGGGGGAGGTAACGAAATTTATGATGAGGCGGTCCGGGTCTTGAATGAAAAGTTGACATGAGATTATGATGGAAAAGTGGGAACCCCTCGTTCGTAATGTTTTGACATCAGATATTGTCAACGATTCCTGTGCAACGCCAAATATTTATTGTTTAGGACACAACGGTTTGGGAATGTACTAACATGTAAAGAATTTGCCCGAAGCCCAATTTTTAGTATATAAGGAGCAACCTTTTTGTACAAATTGAACAGGCTCCTAGAATCTGCCCGTGTGTAGTTTCTGTGACTTCTGTGTCCCTGCATTAATAAACCTTTGGTCTTTGACGCCACCATCGAGAAGCCCGTGTTTCTGTTTATTTGTGCACCAAGACAGGTGGAACTCCGGGGTCTTCGGGTGTTGTTCCCTGACACCTCTGGACGGAACCAAAAAGTCCAGAACTCCAATTGGCGCCCAACGTGGGGCGACGTCATTCGGTACCAGTCCAAAAGCCTGAAGAGTTCGAGAAGCTTCGTGTGAAGATTCCTGAGGGAGGCGCCCCACTTCATCGATCCCGGCATATCGCAAAAGTGGCCCGACGTTCTCTTCCACGAGGGTTCCCATTCAGGACGGCTGCAGTGGTCCGTTGCCTTGACCGTCGCCCTGTCTTGGACCCGAGGTGCAGTCCTTAGTACGGCGAAACGTGACGGGTTTCTCCTTGGTGACGTCTTCAGTGCCTCAGTTAAGTATTTAGTGGTTGCTAGCTGGTTACTTCGTGAGGGTTGTTAAAATCCTTTTTTGGTTCTTGGTTTGGTTTGGTTTCGTAAGATTATCACTGGTTGTTCTGGTTACGATAATCTATTTGGTTTAGTTTGGGTATCGATACATTTGTTCGCTTTTGGTAGGCCTAAGTTCTTGGTTCGAGTGCACATCCCTGTTTGTGTTGTTTGTTCTGTGTTCCGGATTACAAAATGGTAAGTCGGAGAAATTGTATGTTGTCGTGTTTTGGTTGCAACAGTGATTCACGATTGGAGGACTCATGTCTGGTTCCTCCGATTGGGACTCCTCTATATGATCTTTACTGTAAGCATGGTGTGGGTCCTATATCTTATAATGAGGTATGGGTCCGCTACACTGAGAAAGATGGTGTCCTTAGTTGGCCACTGCATGGTAGTTTTGAACCCGAAATCCTTGACAATTTAGAAGCGAAATTGTTTAAAAAGAAAGCCCGGCCGGCAATGTTTGATTCTTTCCGTTACTGGCGAAAAGAATCTAAACAGAGAGAAATTAAAAGGTTGAAAAAAGAACAGAAAGAGCAAGAGTTAACTTTAGAACAAGCGGCTAAGCAGCTGCAAGATAACGAGTCTGAGAAAGCAATGGAGATAGCTACTAGAGAGCGTAACTTAGCAATAGATAAGTGCTATCCAGCCTTGCCATCGAGTACAACTAAGATAGTAGAGGACCCCGAAAACGATCCTCTGTTGTCTTACTTGTTACGGTCACCCCCACCGTATGCACAAGGTGCTACGGCTCCACCTGTACCGAATGTTCAATTGCCGTTTGCTGGACAACCTGGCATTCCTGCTCCTGCCCCTCAGAATCAAGCTCCTGTACCTCCTGTGGTTAATGTGAATGTTCCTACGGCACCTCCTCTTCCTGGGTTGCCGACTTCTTTGCCTATACCTATATTGCTTACACCTACTGCTTCACAAGCTACCTTACTTGATACGTCTACTGTCCCTGTGCTATCTGTTCCAACTGCTACTGTGTTTTCTACATCTGCTAGTATTATGACTCTGCTTTCTGTTCGTCGAAGAATCACTGATTCTGTCTCTAACATTCTGTCTCCTTTCTATAAATCCTTAATTAAGACTCCTACTTCTGAGTCTGTGCAGAGACGTAGTCAGCTCCCAAGTACTGAGGAACGGGGAGTATTAGATTCCACGGCTCTCAGATGGATTTCGAAGAGTAGAAGATATAGTACGAGAGATGTACTAGATACATTTATGCAGTGGAATGAACCAACACAAAGATATGCGTTTGACGAGATGTGCTCTCTTTTACGTGAGGAGTTAGAAGAAGATGATTCTGAATCAAATTTAGAAGACTTAATTAAGGTTCAGAAAGAGTTTGCTGCAGGTATGATAGTAGGTCACAATATAAAAGATGCGATGGAACTGATTTTAAGTTATAGGAATGATCCATCACTTCGTTCACCGAGAGACTTAGAGAAAAGTAGTACGAAGGTGAATCGCCAGTATCCAATGAGGGAGGTTCCACCAATTTGGCGCGAAGCTGTGCCAGCTGATGTGAATCGTGGTATTGTAGCCG
Organism: Lissotriton vulgaris; assembly: GCF_964263255.1. NCBI lineage: Eukaryota > Metazoa > Chordata > Amphibia > Caudata > Salamandridae > Lissotriton > Lissotriton vulgaris. The sequence continues at coordinate 52,224 of NW_028254562.1, forward strand.
CTCCGGCCCAATTCCAAAGAGTGTGGATACACATTCCGTGGAAGCGAGCTGAAGTGTTAGCAGTGAAACAGGCCTTGCCAGACCCGCGTAAGAATCCTGCTGGATACTATAAGGAGTTGGCGCAGACAGTTGAGGCTTGTGTAAAGAATCTAGCGGACATTGACATGTTATTTGGGAATGTAGTTCCGCAACCAATTTGGAATAAAATTCGTAAAGAGAATCATCCAGTTGCCCTAGGTGGTGACTGGGCAGCTATCATTGCAGCGGATGGTCAGCAAATAGGTGGTTCCAAACCCGAACCTCTAATTGCTAATCTTCCAGGTAGGATAATCGACCTAATGAAGACTCTGATGCCAGCATTGCGTGTTAATTGGGACAAGTTGTCCGCATGCAGGCAAAAGAAAGACGAAAGTGTCTCCGACTTTTTCACGAGGTTCGAAGAGACTTTTGTAGATCACAGTGGTCAGGATATGAGCACAGAAGGAGGACAGAGATTGTTTGTCGATATATTTGTACACAATTTGCTACCTAAGCTATGCAATAAATTAAAAGATTCCAAGAGTGCGTGGGCTGTCTCTACAACTGCGCAAATACTTGCAACTGCACAGTATTATGAAAACAGGGATAAAGAGGAGAAAGAGAAATCAGATAAGAAAACGAAAGATTTAAAGACTAAAGTTCTTCTGCAACAAGCATATCCGCCTCGCATGAATCAGACTAATACACAGCAAGGGTCGTATCAAAGGACAGATTATGGTTCTCAGAGACCGCAATACCAGTGGAATCAGTGTGCCTATTGTAAGAAAGAGGGTCATTATAAGAATGAGTGTCGAGTCTTAGCGCAAAATAACGCAGCAGCAGCTCAGAGAGGTCGTGGTGGTTTTGTGCAGAATTCTAGAGGTCGAGGACGAGGTGCTATGCCTCCACAAACGAACGATCGCCCTTCCAATCACTTTGATCAACGAAATGGACAGTCTGCCCAACAAAATAGATCTCAACAGTATCATCTTGAAGACTATTGTGAAAATGATGAGGGATTTCAACAAAGTGAGTACTAGGACAGCCATGGACAGAGAGAGGGGGTAGTATCAGTTCCAGTGGATCAGAGTGGGCCTTATGTCGCAGTAGCAACATCAGGTGTAGTCGAACCATTTCTGTTGGATACTGGTGCCGCAAAAAGTTCTATCATTCATGCGAAACTCCCTGGCGCACCTTTGTCCGGCTTAACAAATGTTTCTGTAGGTTTTTCAGGCGCCCCTGTTTACAACCCTGTATCTGGTCCTTTGTCTATTTCTGTTGGACCGTGTCAATTGAAAGCACCCCTGATTTTGACGACAGGTTGTAATGAAAATCTGCTTGGTTTAGACTTGTTAAAACGCCTATATGCGACATTGTACTGTTCTCCGGAAGGAGTACAGCTTACGTTGGGTAAACGAATCACCTCTCCGATGTACTTGTCAATGGATGCACTCCCGCCGGAGCGTTCACTCCCTGATACTCTTTGGGCGACTGGTCCTAATGATGTAGGCCTTTTAGAAATACCACCATATGTAGTCACTTTAAAAGCAAATGTAACATTTCCACGAATTCCTCAATACAAGATCTCTAGCGAAGGTGAACGTGCACTTTTATTGATTGTGCAAGATTTGATTAAGAAAGGGGTGGTTGAAGAAACTAGAGGTAATGTCTGTAATAGTCCTGTATTGCCAATTTTGAAACGTACTGATCCTTCAAAGCCTCCAGTATATAGGTTTGTTATCGATCTCAGAGAGGTTAATAAGATTGTGGTTCCGCAGTTTCCTGTGGTTCCAGACATTACTGCCTTGTTAACATTGATTCCTGCAACAGCTACATGGTTTTCAGTCATCGACTTGAAAAATGCCGTTTTCAGCATTCCGATAGCCGAGGAAAGCAGAGATATTTTCGGCTTCTGTCTAGGAGGTCGAAGCTTCAGGTTTAAACGCGCTCCACAAGGCTATTGTGAGAGCCCATCCATTTACAGCCAAGCATTAAAAAGTCAGTTAGATTCGTTTATACTTCCTTCAGGTTCTGCTCTAGTGCAGTATGTAGATGACCTTCTAGTGGCTGCCGATGACAAGGAAACTTGCAAAGCAGCTACGATTTCGTTATTGCATCATTTGTCTAATTTGAATCACAAGGTGTCCCCTTCGAAAATGCAATACTGCTGCCAAGAAGTGACCTACCTAGGTCATCTCTTGTCAAAGGAGGGAAGGAAGTTGACCCCAGAGAGAATAAAAGCAATTACGCAGATGAGTGTTCCTCGCACACAGAGAGAAGTACGTGCCTTTCTAGGTATTACCTCTTACTGTAGGCAGTGGATCCCAAATTTTTCTCTTTTAGCAAAACCATTGGTAGCTTTGACTGGGAAAAATGTTCCGAGTCCGGTGCCATGGTCTGCTGAATGTCAGGAGAGTTTTTCTGAGTTACGAAATGCACTATGTTCAGCTCCTGTATTGGGTACACCCGATTACAGCAAGCCATTCAAGCTCTATGTTCACGAAAGAGAAGGTTGCACGTTGAGTGTTCTGACACAGAAATTTGGTGATAAACAATGCCCTTGTGCGTACTTTTCATCAACATTAGATCCGGTAGCTAGAGCGTTACCTAGTTGTTTGAGAGCTACAGCGGCAGCTGCGGCTTCCATTCGACAATCTGCTGGTTTGGTGATGAATAACATGCTAGTGGTCATGGTTCCTCATGCTGTGGATACACTCATGAACAGAACCAAGACACAACACCTTACCAGTGCTAGGTTATCTGGCTACGAGCTGACACTGCTAGCGAGTCATATCAAAAGATGCAACGTATTGAATCCAGCAACACTGTTGCCGACTAATCAAGAGTCGAGTGATTCCGAGCCCCATGACTGTTGTTTCAGAACGGAAGAGGAAACAAAAGGACAAATTGATTTAAAAGACACCCCATTGCCAGATCCAGATGGCACGTTGTATGTTGATGGGTCATGTTTTAAATTGGAGAATGGTGATGTGACTGCTGCCTATGCAGTAACGACTTTGAGTACGATTGTGGAGACTGCAAGAGTGAGTCAGAATTCTGCCCAAGCTGCAGAGGTAATCGCCCTAACAAGAGCGTGTGTTTTAGCAAAGGGAAAGAGAGTGAATGTATTCACAGATAGTCAGTACGCGTTTGGTGTGGCCCATAGTTTTGGCCGTTTGTGGAAAGAAAGAGGTTTCATTACGTCCCATGGAACTAAGATTCAACATGGTCAGCTAGTTAACGACTTGTTGGAATCTCTAACCTTGCCGACTGAAGTTGCGATTGTGAAATGCAGTGCGCATAAAGCAATTACGGATGATGTTGGTCGTGGGAATGCTTTTGCTGACGAGACCGCTAAACAGACAGCTAGAAATATGATGAGTAGAATGTAAGTGGCTACGTCTGCGAGATGGATTTCTGAGTCTGGAATGTGTGAAGACACAGTGGAAAGTGTGAAAGAGATTCAGAAAGAGGCGACTGAGGAGGAGAAACGTGCATGGAAAGAAAGTACGGGCAAGTTGGATTCGAGTGGGTGTTGGATTGACTTGTCGGAACAACAGCGTTGGATGTTGCCTGATGCGTATGTGCTTGCAGTGGTGACAATGGCACATGGAGTAGCGCACATAAGTTCTAAAGGAATCTGTAAAATGTTGGCCCCAGTCTGGAAGAATGATGGGATTAGTAAATGTGCAGAGAGAGTGGTGAAAAATTGTATGGTATGCCTGATGCATAATCCTGGCAAGGCAACTCCTACTCCTGCTGGTCACTTCGCTCCACCCTCTTGCCCCTTTGAAGTGATTCAGTTAGACTTCATTCACATGGATCGGTGCAATAACTTAAAATACGTCCTGGTGGTAGTTTGTGCTTTCTCCAGATGGATCGAAGCATATCCACTAAAGGACAATACTGCCCTATCAACTGCCAAAATTCTTCTCAAAGAATATTTCCCTAGATATGGAATTCCACGGATTGTATGGTCAGATAACGGAAGTGAGTTTATAGGGAAAGTTATGCAGAGTGTGTGTGCCGGTTTAGGTATTAAGCAAAAATTTCACAGTGCAAACCATCCCCAGTCTGCTGGTTTAGTTGAGGGTTACAATGGCACCCTCAAACTAAAACTTGCTAAAATACAGGCATCCACGGGTTTATCCTGGCCAGATGCACTACCCTTGGCTTTGTTATCCACGAGAGCAACTGTGCATTCTAGAGTAGGGCTTAGTCCATACGAAATTGTCTTTGGCCGTCCTGCTAATATTTGGGGAGTGCCAAGGCCAAAGGAATTTTGTTCTCTGGAATATCCAATGTTGATTGATTACCTTTACGACTTGACTGCTAAATTGAGTCTTATTCACCAACAGGTTTTCGATGCATTGCCAAAGCCTCCGGAGAGTCCAGGTCATCAGCTGAAACCAGGTGACCACGTTGTGGTACGAAACTTTACGAGGACGAAGAACCTTCAGCCCAGATTTGTTGGCCCCTTCCAGGTGTTATTGGCGACGAGAACTGCTGTTCGTGTGGCTGGTCGCAAGCATTGGATACATGCAACTCATGTCAAACGTGTGCCCCTGCCACTTCCTTACGACAACTGGGTGAAGAAGGGAATTGGTGCCTCTGAATTCGAGCAAACACCCAAGTTTATCCCTTTCAGCGATGCCGAATTGATAACTGACACTTCAAACTCTGACTCTCCTCCTGAAACTACTTCTTTGACTCCTGAACACTTGCCCTTTGCATCAGAAGAAACTTTGCCATCTGCGAACTTGAACATTGCAAACTCTACTGACAACACACTGTTTCCTGATCAAACGGTTCCTGCAAAACTAAGATACAACTTACGATCTCGTAATATGGACAAATAAAGCAGGAAACTGCCTATTGTGATATTTGACATTTGAACTTTTGCCTTCAGCCAGGAAGTTTGCTATTTTTTTATTGTTTTTAAAATTGCCTTGCCGTCTGGGTAGCCGTAGGGTCGTGGTTGTGTGCCTAGTTGAATCTGCGGGGATCAGACACAAGGTCGATCTTTCTGTTGGTTCTGGGAACTCCCAGGGCTGATAGAGGCATTTTCATCTACGTACACATCATCAGTGGTCGCGAGCGGATTGTAGAAGATGGAGCTTCCTGCGCTGCAACGAGAAAATGTGATTTATGTTCGCAGAAACAGACTTTACAGAATCCTTCATAGTAAATGTTTTCTGATGCAATGTGCTATTACATTTTTAATTGTTTTAATAACGTTGGTGGGTGGAATCGTTTTTGGTATAAATTTAATCTTTGTGCCAGTAACTACAGTACCTCCCCTTGATCCTGCTACTTCTACTGTTTCTTCTATGCATTCTTTTCACTCGTTTCCTGAACATGAGCAAGCTCGACGCTCAGAATTTATTAATAACACTTTTGTACAGCTCTTGCACCAACACCAACTGGTAGTTAACACTACAGACTGCTGGGTGTGTGGCTTGATACCCCACACTATGGATAAAGGCATTCCCTATCTGGTTTTGCCTTTTAGCTATAATGGATCATTTCAGGCCTTTCAAACCATCTTTGCTTATGCCCTTGAAACCTATCCTCCGCGTCCACCACGTTCCACTAAATATAACTCTGCCAACAAAGCTTTAGTCCAGGGAATTATTGACATGATCAAGGACGTCAATAATACTCCATCTTACCCTAGAGACGAATTGCGAGTATATTTGAGTTGGAATTCTTCAGAGTATCGCCTTAGTTTGGGAGAAAGCAAGCGTAAAAGCTCAACTCCAATCTGGGTCGTACCTCACAGAGGTCAGGTCTGTTTGCAAGGAAATGGGAGAAATCCGAGAGCTCAGCTAGGGAGGAGTGAGTGCGTAGAGACTTACGTGTTTCCGTCTAACTCTTCCCCTGCTTTTCTTACTGCTAGGGGTACCTACTTCATCTGTCTAGACAGAGCATATACATGGTTGCCTGCTGACTTTGCGGGGTCATGCTATATTGCTCGATTGTTGCCTCCAACTTACACTGCTTCATCTGACTACCACAAGACCAGAGTAGCAAGAGGTGTTTTCAGCAAGGAAGACACCGCTGGTCAGGAAGCTGGAGACTTCTTCAAAGGTTTCCTTCCGTTCTGGGGGCCTATGGCCAATAGTAGAAACATACGTCAGCTAACACGGGTAGTTGAATCTACTATTACCGAAACTGCTGGTGCCCTTAGCAATTTGACAGCTGAGCTTCAGGCGGATAGACTCATGACGTTGCAGAACCGTATGGTTCTAGACGTAATACTTGCAGATCGAGGTGGGGTATGCAGAATGATCCAATCGAGCTGCTGTGTCTTTATTCCCAATAATGCTCCAACAGTCTATGAGGCGATCTCTAAGCTACACAAGATTTCCGACTCTATACACGTAGACAAGGGAAACTGGTCCTTCATGGAGTGGTTTTGGACTCTGATATCAGCGTGGGGATGGAAGGTTCTGATGGTCATTGGTGTCATCTTAGTATTCCTGTTCTCGTGTTGCCTGATTATCCAGTGTGGTCCTGCTCTGTGTAGTCTCTGTGCTGCAACTTGTTTTAGAAAACCACCTGCGTTTGGAGAAAAGGCACGAGAAAGGATGATGATACAGCAGCATGTCACTGACCTGATGAGCATAGAATTAGACTCTGACATAGACTGAGTAATTGCCTATGTAAGGGCAAAAGGAGGGTCTGAGGTTCCGTGACGATTTGAACCCGTGTTTTCAATATTGTCGGAAATACATAATATTGGTATCAGCGAACCGCAAATGATCCATTTAGCATATCCTGGTGTTTTCGCTATACTACGAGCAAGAGTACTCCTGTTACAAACACATTTCCAATCTACCCATGGCATCCATCTTAGATCATGGCAGCCATTTTGTGTTTCTTGCCCTCACATACGCAATAACCTCTGATCACTTCATTTCGATTAAGGACACGTAGGCTTAGCCGGCGATTCACCTCTTTAGTGACACGTGCACCTTAGTACAGAACACGCTGTAGCTGCATGACTCGACAAAGGCTGCCTCCTCTGCCCGAGGCCAGTCCTGCTATACTGGTTCTTGTGTTCGTTGGCCTGATCATGATTAGGCGGCCGAAGCTGGTAGCCTTGCCCATTTACGACCCACAAACATCTCTTATCCTGCTTTTCTATCTTTTGCACCTGGCTCTGCTCCTTTCCTTCTGGGCCTTTATTAGGGGGAGGTAACGAAATTTACGATGAGGCGGTCCGGGTCTTGAATGAAAAGTTGACATGAGATTATGATGGAAAAGTGGGAACCCCTCGTTCGTAATGTTTTGACATCAGATATTGTCGACGATTCCTGTGCAACGCCAAATATTTATTGTTTAGGACACAACGGTTTGGGAATGTACTAACATGTAAAGAATTTGCCCGAAGCCCAATTTTTAGTATATAAGGAGCACCCCTTTTTGTACAAATTGAACAGGCTCCTAGAATCTGCCCGTGTGTAGTTTCTGTGACTTCTGTGTCCCTGCAGTAATAAACCTTTGGTCTTTGACGCCACCATCGAGAAGCCCGTGTTTCTGTTTATTTGTGCACCAAGACAGGTGGAACTCCGGGGTCTTCAGGTGTTGTTCCCTGACACCTCTGGACGGAACCAAAAAGTCCAGAACTCCAATGGGAGACAGAAATTCAAAGGGCGCACAGATTCCCTTTTCAAAAGAGTCGACAAGATATGGCCGCAAAACCTCGAGCTAACCTGATCTCATTGAATAATTTTCTAGCTAGGGAAGCCCTTTATGATTTGGCCAGACCAAATAGGAAGCGTAAGGGCAAAGATATTGAATTCTTTGTGCGTCCTGACTTTTGTCACGCCACGGTTCAACTCCGGTGGCAATTTCGCCAGCTTATACCCCAATTTCAGGCGAAAGGAGCACAGGCTTTTCTGTTGAATCCTGCAAAGTTAAAAATAATTCACAAAGAACGTACTTATTTTCTAACATCAGAGGAGGCTGCCAAAGAGTTATTAACTTCACTGTGATCAGGAGGGGAGGAACATAAAGGCTCAAACAAAAAAAAAGAAGGAGGGGGGAGAGGAAGAGGGGAGGGAAGGAAAGAGAGAAAAGAAAAAAAAAAAGGGAAACAATAGTTATGATATGGTGACATGATGACATAGTGACATGGTGGCTATATGTCCCTATAAGTATCAGGGTATTTTTTTTTCTTTCTTTTTTTGTATTTTGTTTCCCTGTTTAGTAGCTCGCTACAGTGATTAGTAGTTAGTTTAAATGCACAATGGATGTATACTATATGTTGAAGCATAAGATCTTAAGATTTAAGAAGCGGGGCTAAAGGATTCTTATTTGGTATGATATTGGAGAAGTAGTAACAACATGATGTGGAACCATAGGGAGAGAGCCTCTTAGCGCCTATCACATCATCAATGAGAGGGACAAACCAGTCCCTTTGCCCTGATAGGTTGGGGGAGGGAGAAGGGGTGGGTGGGCTCAGGTTGAGCTTGGGGTGGGCCACTGGGGGGGGGGGTAAAATGGGAAAAAAAAGGCTTGCAAACAAAAACAGAAATTATCTAATGGTGTAGTTATAGGAAATGTCCTTATTTTTTTTTGCTAAATTTGCTTGTTGTCTAAGCTTTACGAAAGGTATGAGACATATAATAAGATCTGAGATGAACTTTGAAATCTATGCTCTCAATAATATCGTATATATGCTGAATTTGGTAGTAGGAATAGAGAAAATATATCAAATAAATGGAAAAATTGAGAATCTGTTCTTGGAATATATTTGGGATTAATAATAGAAAAACGAGGGGAGTGGCTGCTCAGATTATACAGACTATGAAATTGGATATCCTATGTTTACAAGAGTCACATATTACATGGAATGATAGAAAAATGTATGATGAGCTGGGGATGAAATTATTAGTATGTACTTCACAAGGTACAACAACCAAAGGAGTAGCAATTTTAATTAGAAAAGGGTTGGGGATCTTAATCAGGAACAAGGCTGATCAATATGGTAGATGGGCAATAGTAGAGCTAAAAATTGATAGCAAAATGTGGACTATTTGCTCAGTATATGCCCCAAACTCAGATGACCCAGAGATTCTAAACTTCTTAAATCTAGAATTAGCTAATTGGTCTCCATTACTAATATTCTGTGGGGATCTTAATCTTCATATAGATATAAAGAAGAATATACGTAACATCTCACATTATCAAGGGACTAAAAAAAAATCTTTTAAATCTCTAAATACTCTACTCATGGATCATGGGCTGTTTGATGTTGCCTTTGTAAAGAATCTCTTGATATCTGGATTCACATATTTCTCTCTCTTTTACCCACAAAAAATCTGTACGCCTTGACTATTTTCTTATTAAAAAAATACTACTGTGTGACACTAAATTTGAGATCTATCCGCGAATAATCTCGGATCACAACCCGATTCTAATTGAAATTAAAAATAATTTAATGACTCCCCAGGTTAGGACATGGACCTTTGATAGAAAATTGTTAGTGGATACTGAATATGTAGATATTATGACTAAATGGGTAAAATAATTTTTTTATATAAACAGAGGGACGTCCTCAATCCAAAATGTTTGGGATGCATTTAAGGCGGGGATCAGAGGGGAATCATTATCATGTGTTATTAAAAAACAAAAGATAGTACGAGAAAGGGTAGATCAAGGTTTTAAAAATGTATTATTATGGGAAAAAAAATTATCAACTGCAATTATTCAAAATCTTCCAACTGCAGATATTGAAACAAATCTAGCAATCCATAAAGCTGCTTTATATTAATCTTTTGCCTCAAAATTGGCAGGGATAATAGCGACCCATAGATCCCAATTGTATGAGATGGCTGAGAACGCAGGGAAAATTTTGGCTAAAAGAACTAGACAAAAAGAAGTTTACAATACAATTGATTCAATCAAAGATGAAGTGGGAAATATACATAATAATCCTGAAGAAATTTTAGAAACCTTTCGACAATTTTATCAAAAACTATATACGTATAATGATGATTCTTATTCTTCGCAAGATTGTATGAACTTCGCTAGAGCTAATACTCTACCACTTCTATCTAATGATCAAATGTTAGCTCTAGAGGCTGAAATCTCTTGGGAAGAAATTGAAAAAGCATTAAATTCCTTAGCATTAGGAAAAGCCACTGGACCCAATGGCATCCCATTGGAATTTTATAGGGTTTTTAGAAATGTTATAAGACAAGATATACTTATCACTTTCCTAGAAGCACAGAGAGGTTCCCCACCGGACTCCTGGGCCCAGTCGTTGATAATGACATTTCTTAAAAAAGATAAAGATCCACTAAATCCGGCGTCATATAGACCGATATCTCTAATTAATACAGACAGTAAGATATATTCAAAAATATTAGCAACACGATTGTCAAAAATAATTGCAACAATTGTATCCCGATGGCAACACGGGTTTATTCCAAATAGGGATACAGCAGATCATGTACGGAGGGTAGTGGCTATTATGGACTGGGCTGAGGGAACTGAGACATCAATAGGGATTACCCTATTGGATGCCGAAAAAGCATTCGATAGGGTGACTTGGCCCTATCTCTGGGATTTGCTAATAATAAAGGGCTTTGGTCCAGGAATCATAACTGCTTTCAAAACCTTATATAAAAATCCAATGTCATCAGTTAAAATTGGGGCTATGAAATCAGATGTATTTCCTATTCAACGTGGAACACGTCAAGGCTGCCCATCCTCCCCACTCCTCTTTGCTATCTACATTGATATCTTTCTTAATCAACTAAATCAAGATGAATATATTGCTCCAGTGACAGTGGGGGGTATAAATTATAGAGCCCTAGCATATGCAGATGACTTAGTCGTGCTTACTACGGATATAGAGAGGACGTTTCCTAGAATTGAAGATCTGGCAAATAATTTCGGTTCCTTTTCAGGTTACAAATTAAATCTATCTAAGACGCAAATAATTTATATCGGTCAAGACTCTCCTCCTATTGCCAATATAGTCCGGGAAGCAACATACTTGGGGATTAAATTAACTACTCCTATAATAAAAATTCCAGACCTAAATTTTGCCCCGATTTTGAGTAAAGCGAACTCAATATTGGAAAGAATAGACCATTCGCATCTATCCCTATACGGCAGAAATAATGTATTAAAAATGCTAATTTTGCCAAAATGTATATATTTATTTAGAAAAATTCCTTTGGAATTCCCTCTGGAGTATTTTAAACAAATTGAAAGAATGTCAGGAAGATTCTTATGGGGGTACAAGGGTATCAGAAGGGCATATAAAAAAATGACACTGCCAAGGGATAGAGGGGGATGGTCTGTTCCGCATTTGTTATTTTATTATCTTGCTACGATACTTCCGTGTATTGCACCATTAATTGTGGGCAAAAAAACTCCCATTTCAAATGCACACTCTCCCTCGATCTATGAATTAGTTCTAGGCCAGGATTCTAATAATCAATTTCTAAGAATAATCGAACCGAGCTACTACAAAAAAACAAAATTTAAAATCATATTAGCGGCTTTCAAAGCTTGGAGAATCACTAAAAAATTGGTGGGTATCTCAAAGGTTATAAGATATACCCCCTAAATTCTCCACACTGCTTTCCCCCCATTTTTAGAGACGCAGTGATGAAAAGGTGGAATAACAGCGGTATATATTTTCTGAGTGATTTATATCCAACTAATGCAAATATTCTAATATCCTTTTCCGATTTACAACAGAAATATAAAATTCCTTCACAAGATTACTTTAAATATTTACAGTTATCTAGTTTTCTAAACTCTTTAATGCTTAATAAGTATCAAGACTTAAAATCGATCTTGTTGATAGAAAGTCTGTATGTTAAAAGAAAAATAGGGTACTATTATAAACTTCTTATGACTTTTCTATCTGATGATCTTTCTGGGATTCAACATAAATGGGAAGAAAAGCTGAATGTAGATAATCTGATGTTGGAGGAATCAATTATAATGGCTAATAATATTCCGATTACAGGACGATCAAGAACTCAGCATTATATGGCAATGTTTAACCTTTATCACACACCGGAAAAAAATATGAAATGGGGGGCACGGCAGGTATAATGTGCAACCGATGTATGCATATAGGAGCAGACTCAATACATATGTTCTTCTCATGCATCAAATTACATGGGCTTATTCAGCAACTACAATTTTATATTGAAAGAATTACAGGAAAATTGATATTTTTTACACCAGAATTGATTTTATTTGGACTTTCATCAGATACATTAATATTGGAACAACAACATTTGATTTTCATTATGTTAGCTGAATATCGAGCATGTATAACTCAGGAATGGATTAACTCAATTCCACCATCGTTCTCTATGTGGAGAGCCCGTTTTTTAGCAAAGTTTAATTTTGAATCAGCTATATATGCAACTAAGGGAAGGAAGAAGAGACAATTAGGGATGAAAATATGGGCTCCGGTACAACAATGGATTCAAGAGGAAATGACTTAAAAAAAAAAAAAGGGTAGTATATGTATACATATATTCATTTGTGTAAATTTCTAAAAATGACAATGTTGTTGTGTTACGCTGATGTATGTAACATGTAATTGTGTTAATTTCTGTGGGTTTGCAACCTGAAAATAAAAAAATAAAACATTTAAAAAAAAAGAAAATCAGTTGCATGATTCACAAAAGAAAGAAGCACATGAGGGAAAAGAGGAGAATTTATAAGCTCAAAAAGGCTCAAGAGAAGGAGATTGAAATGGATTAGTTCCGCAGGACTCAAAATGATAGACCAAGACAGAGACAGACTGATGAGACAGGAGTTTAGATTTACTAATACTGAGAGAACTCATTCTATGACATTTATAAAAGTAAAAAATTAGTATACATTTTTTTTGTGGGTTTTGTTTGGTGATTTTAAAATCACCAGAGGAGGGAGTTGATGGAGCGGACTTTCAGATTTATTTCTAAAAAGTTCGTGTCAAATGAAACTCTCGTGATTTTTATTTTTACTAATGTGTGTTGCATGATTTATGTGTTTACTGACTCAACCTAGATTAATATGCACCATCATGAACATGTGGGTTTAATCATTTGTGCTCTTGTTATGTTTTTCGTTTTGCTTTGAATAATACATTCACTTTGTCTTTTGTTTGTTATTTACTAACTGCAGCTGTTTTGGAAATAATAGCATGTGCATTCTTTAAATATGCTTTTGTTTACGTATTGTTTGTCCCATGTGTATGTGTTTGTTTATTTGTTTGTATGCAAAACTAGGTAACATAGCTAATGGGTTAAACTTAGTGGGAAAGGGTGGGTAACAGAATAATTATTATTTCTTGAATTAATTATTGTCTTGTGTTTCTTTGCATACTAGACACCCTCATTGCATTGCATCCGAAAGGCTTGAGGCCTACTTCTAAAATGGATGACAGAAAAGCTTGACGAGAGTGAGCCTTGCACAGCTACGCAGGAATGAAAAATTATATCTTTCTACATTAATTCTTGGAGAGAGGCTTGCAAACAAAGGCTGTGTGGAAGTTTAGGACATTTGGTTCAATTTGTTCCTTGGTCAAGGCCGTACTTGTCGTTCCGCAGCGGAAAGACGGAAAAGCATGAGCGGACGAAGGAAGCTTTTGCTCCTGTTAAATGTTACTTTCTTCGGAAGCTGCCGGTGTCATACTCATGAACAATAGTACTTTTGAAAGTGACTCTGGCTATGTGAGAGACGGATGATGACCGCATCGAAAGACATCTAACAACCAATGAGATTCAGTTCTGCTCGATTATTTGTATTCTTTTAGTTAGTTTTAGATAGGAAAATACTATAAGAATTGCCCCCTTGCTAAGAGCACTGTTCGATCGATTCTGTGCTCCAGAGACGCTACCAGTTTTCCCTTTCACGTAAGACTTTATTATTTTGCTTACTTATAGGTCTCTACTTTTAGCTAAGTTAGGGAAATAGGCTATGGAGAAATAAATAAATAACTGTTTGAGCTTTTCTCATGCTGATGTTGGTTCATTGAATTACCATGACCTTTTGTGCCTCTAACATTTTATGAGTGAAAATAAAATTACTAAATAAAAGTTTAAGCTTTCTTTATGAAATAAAATTAATAAAATGGATTTTTGAAATGACAAGCTGGTCTTGATCGTTTATTTGCGTTACCATTAGTTATCCATTGCCTTTATATATGACTTAATTAATGTTTTGTGTTAGATTTAAATAATTAGGTCATATGATTCAGTAGGTCAAAAATACAAATCCTGTAAAGAATGGGCCTAGTGATAGATTTATAAATAATGGTGAGTATCCTGGTGTAGAGATTATATATGACACTGAATTTCTTTAGACCCGCTGGATCAAACCAAAACCACTTAAAATTAAACCCTGGAAAAACCGAGCTGGTGCTCACAGGGGATAGTTCTAAATGTTGGGGCTCTCACTACTGGCCATCTGACACGAGCAAAGCCCCTACTCCCACTCCTGCTGCAAAGACACTTGGAGTGACCCTGAACAGTGACCTCTCTTTAAAAACACAAGTGGGTCAAGTGGTCTCCAAGTGTTTTTTCCAGCTCAGAAAAATCCGGAAGGTGCAGCGTTTTTTTACTCCAGAGGCCATGATCCAGGTGGTGATTACCACGGTACTGTCTCACCTGGATTATGCAAACTCTATATATCTAGGCCTACCCTTATATCTATTGAAGGGCCTCCAGATGGTCCAGAACTACGCAGCCAGACTGATCACTGAGCAACCCAGATGGCACTCAGCATCTCCTTTGCTCAGGGACCTTCACTGACTCCCTCTGGCCCAACGTTGTTCCTTCAAAACTGGCTGCATGATCTTTAAATCTCTTCATTGCAAAAGCCCCAAATTTATAGATAATCTCATCATCAGGCACACCCCCTCCCGCAACCTGCGTTCTGCTCACCAAGCCATCCTCCAGACACCCGCCTTCAAACGCAAACGTTCTGGTGGCTGCAGATTTGCTGTTCTTGCATCTCGCCTCTGGAACACCTTCCCCTTTGACATCAGGTCCTGCTCGGATCTCATGTCATTTAGGAAAGCTTTAAAAACATGGCTTTTTAGACAAGCGTATCACTAATTCCCCTTCTTCTCACGTTCCCAGGTTCCGTTCTCTGTCTATCTTAGCGCCAAGAAACCAATCGGTGGCAGTGCGCTCAATAAATACTTTTTAACATAACATAACATAACAACTTCAGCTAGTTATGGCAAAAGCAGAAAGCAGTTCCCCAGAGCAATGATAGATAAGTTAAAGCAATACCAATCTACACTGCAGTGAAGGGATACAACACAAAAATCCTTAAAATAAAAGCACATTTCATCATTTGCAGTAGACTGTGACCTAGGTGCGAATTTAGACTCACCATGATGAAACATGTATTATATAAGCCTTCGGACAATGTTTTTACCTTGCAACATTGTTACATTTGTGGTTCTCATATTCATTCAGTAGGGCAAGGCAGGATGCTAAAGCCAGTGGGAGTCCTTCAAAGTCTGATACAGCGTCACCAAGCTGCTACTGAGGCCTTTAGTTTTGGCACCAAAAGCTCAGAGCAGGAAAAAGTAAGTTTTTGCAGCTTTCTTGTACTTATTGTCACTGTAACTCGTGCCCCAAAGTAACTATACCTAAAGCTGTTGACTTGCATTGTATTGTACTGTATTGTAATTGCATTTATATAGCGCTTACTTCCCCTGATGAAGCATCAAAGCTCTTTCTCGGCAAGTAGCATGCTACTCCAGAACCCATAAAGGATTAGCATTGAATTGGTATAGTGAAATATGAAAGTAATGTGAGTGATGGATAGGTTAGCCAGTTATTTCGATTCAGAATGATAGCAGAGGCATAGAAGAGGGTAAAAGATTTGCATTTATATAGCGCTTGTTACCCCTGATGAGGTGTTGAAGACGTATTTTGGGGCGAGTAGCACGCTATTCTGGAGTCCATAAACGATTAGTGGTGAATTAGTATAATGAAATATGAAAGTAATTTGAACGGTGGGTATTACTCAGTTATTTGGATTGAAAAGAATAGTGGAGGGCTAGAAGAGTGAAGGATTTAGAATAAAAAAAAATTGGGGGGGGAGGTCATAGCAGCAGTGGGATGCTCGGAATGAGTAAAAAGGGATGTGGAGGGGAAGAGTCAGAGGGAAGAGTTTAGAAAGGCTTGTTTTATAGTAAACGAGGTGTCAAATGGTGCAAGGGGGTGAAGTAGGAGAGAATCTAGAAAGGGCAATTTTGGGGATCATAGTAGTGGTATGGGATTTGAGATGAATGTGAATGGATGTAGAGGATATGTTGATATAGGTATTGGGTGAGAAATAGGGTAGTGCATTGGAAAGAGTAATAGAAAGAGGTTTGAGATGAGTCAGAGAGTTGAGGTAGAAGATATATTGGGAGAGGCATAGGGTGAGAAATAGGGTGGTGCATTGGATGAAGCATCAAAGCTCTTTCTCGGTGAGTAGCATGCTACTCCAGAACCCATAAAGGATTAGCATTGAATTAGTACAGTGAAATATGAAAGTAATGTGAGTGATGGATAGGTTAGTTATTTGGATTCAAAAGGATAGCGGAGGGATGGAATGGAATGGAATGGAATATGCACTTATATTGCGCATGGTTACCCGTAGGCATCCCAGCGCATTAGGATAACCAGAATGTCATAGCCATTCAAGGGAAAAGGAAGGTTTTCAGCTGTATCCTGAATTGTAGGTTCAAAACGGATCAATTCAGGGAGTTGATTCTGAAGTTTTGACGCGTGTAGTGCAAATCTGCGCCCGCCAGAGCGAGCCTGGCGAATCTTTGGGACTGTCAGCAACATTTTATGGTTGAATCTGAGGGTTCGCAGTACCGGCTAGCGTTGAAACATCGGTAGAAGGAGCGATGGCCGATTACCAGTGAGGGATTTGTGTACATTACACAAAGATTTGAACACAATTCTCTGTTGTACAGGAAGCCAATGAAGCTGACGAAGTGCTGGCTTAGCAGAGTCACGTCTCGCCACCTTTAGCAGTAGACGTGCTGCGCAGTTCTGAACCAGCTGAAGGGTCTTAATGGTCCCCTGTGGAGTGCCCAAATAGATCGCGTTGGAATAGTCAAGTCGTGATAGAATGAGGACTTGCACCAACGTGCGCCTAGCATCAAAAGGGAGAACAGGGAGGATCTTCCTCAGCGTTCTGATTAAGCCATAGCAGGTGGCTGAGACCTTGCGAGCTTGTACCAGAAAACTGAGACCGGGGTCAATCCACACGCCAGACTATTATTCTGGCTCTTCGGCAGCGGGCTAGGGCCTAGTACTGCTGGCCAGCTAGGATCAAGATTAGTAGGGGAGGCATGACCCAATAACATGACTTCGGTCTTGGAGCCGTTAGGCTTTAGAAAAGAGGCATCCATCCACTCCGCTATGTTGACCAGACAGGATTTAAGGTTATTATTAGTCTGGTCCAGCTGGCTGAGTGACACTACCAGCTGGGTATCATCCGCGTAGGTTACCAAGTGGACCCCCCAGGGAAGAACAATGCCTGCCAGGGGCCTCATGTAGATGTTGAACATGGTGGGGCCCAACGAGGATCCCTGGGGGACACCATACTGCAACCCTGTCTGCTTTGAGTGCACCTCATCCTCACAGACCACAAATGATCTGTAGGCTAAAAAAGATCGAAGCCACTCCAGGGCAGTCCCAGCTACCCCAACCGCCTTCAGTCTTTGTATCAGGATACGGTGGTTTATCGTATTGAAGGCTGCGCTGAGGTCTAACAGGATAAAAGCAGCGCAGCCTCCGGAGTCCACCATCTTCCTGGCATCTTCCACCACTGCCAGGAGAGCCGTC
The DNA here is from genome assembly GCF_964263255.1 of Lissotriton vulgaris. Lineage (NCBI taxonomy): Eukaryota > Metazoa > Chordata > Amphibia > Caudata > Salamandridae > Lissotriton > Lissotriton vulgaris. The sequence goes on from NW_028254562.1 coordinate 70,076, forward strand.
CCAGTGCCCTGTTTGCTTCTGAACCCTGTCTGAGTGGGATGTAGGGCCCCGTTACTTTCGACATATGTTGCCAATGTAGTGTTGGTTAGGTAGAAAGGAAAGAGAGGGGCTCTTAATAACCCAAAGGGAAATAGAGCACCAATATACTTGAAAAGTAAAACAAACAGTTTTCCCTATGGGAGATATTATTTCCTGCTCCTAAATCAGGACTCAAACTGTCAAACACAATTCATACCATTCATATTTGTGGAACGGGAGAACACTTACCAGAAAGGAAAAACACCCAGTCTAATTGTATTATAAAAAGTATACACTTTATTCTAAAATATACAAAGATATCAATGAGTCATAAGTTAAAAACATAAAAAACACAATGAAATACACAATTAAAAACCACCTAATGTGGACGTGGAGAAGTTAATCAAAAGAGACACTTATATCTGTCTTTGATCTGTCATTTCGGGCCCTCATTTGTCAACACTAAGAGGAATAATATTCCTTTGGGTCAATTAGATTGTTGGCAATGCCGAATATGACTTGGAAGTTGGCGTCGACGCGTTTCGGAAGCTTAAAAAATGATAATGGCTTCCTTCCTCAGGACAGTTTGTTTATGTATTCTCCACAAGTTGATATCAAACCTAATGCATAAATAAAATATAATACAACTATTAGAACCTTTTTACATTTTCATATTTTCCCTATTTTAAACAGCACTGTATTAGCTACAATCCTAAGGTTTATGCTCTGTTTTACAAACCATGATAGATGATGGTACAAAGACAGTTTTTAACCCCTGAAGGTTTGTCAATAATATTAATATTAAAACCTCTATCCATATTCAGCATTCTGCTATGTTGTTCATGATTCGGTCTTAAACACAAAAACATTTCATTTTTGATCCTAGGGCTGATGCTGTGTAAAGTTATATCTATAGTTATAGACCACGTTTCAGTCATGATAAAAACAATCAAAGGAGAGCCAGTTTGTAATGACAAGAAATCTATGTGCCTGAGTCAGTCGATATTTTCAGATTATACAGTCGTTCCATAATCTATAAAATTGGATCAACAAGAAGGGCCACTTGAAATTAACTTTAAAAAAACAATCCAAGCGGGTTAGTTCAGGAACGTAGGTCTACCTTTAAAATCACGTGACCCTAATACGAGGTCAAAAAGCGACGCCTAACGCGGCGGGTCGACAAAATCATTATCGCAGCGGTGATTAAAGAGACGCCACGAAGAACAGCACCGGGAAAGCCAGCCGTGCGCCTACATTAGGTGAGAACCTGCTAATGGTAAACGTGCCACCAAAAATAACGGGTGTGTTTATATTTCAAAATGCCAAAACCCCGTAACAAGGTAGCAACCTTAGTGAAACCTACCCAGTTTAATTTATCCAGTGGAGTTATAACGCTCTTATATGTTTTTTATGCAGCCACGTGTATTATACTACCCGGTTGCTGGACAAGAACCCCATTTCGGGAAGTTGATCCACATACTTTTGGTAAGAATAAATAAAACATCATATACAAAATACGGTGGGGGAATAAGGTTATACGATGTCCCATTTTAAGTGAACGCAATGCTCTGCTTACTTATTACTGTAGTAAAGAACAGTACCCGGAATAGATGGGAGACTCGAAATTTAAAAACGCTGCCTTGTGCGAGTTATAAGGTAACTCCGTTTTGAATTGTACGAGATCCTAAGCACAATTGTCAAACAAACGGGGGCCTATAACCAAGCTAACTTCTGTAATTTACACAGCACCGCGCAGAGCCCAACATTGACTGAATTCTTTAACAGACGAGTGTTTCGAGAAAAGTACCTATCCGCACATCGAGGTAAATTAATTACAAAACCCATTATACAATGTGGTGAAGGCAAAAGTATCCGCAAACATTAAATATGATATCCTCCTAATTACAGACAGGAGAGTGATAACCCGGGTGACCGTTACAGACGAGGAACAGAGGATTACTATACATTTGGTAGCCTCTTTATGGAAATAGCAACCATTACGGTTAGTGAACCATCGCTGCTAGTGTGTATGAGTGATGTATGAATGTGGTGTATACGACACATGAGAATGGGGACAACACTAACCAGGAAGCGTAATGCTAAAATGTTTTAAGAATAACTGGAAACATGAAGGTTTTTTCGAATTTGGTCAGGGTTTGGAAATATAGGTTAGATCTCTTTGGGTGAAATATGTGGTTTTTATTCGGAATACCAATGAGTTACTATGAAAAGCTATTTTCTTTATGTTGGTTTTTTTTTATAAAAAAAGAACCCTTCTTGTTGATACAATTTTATAGATTATGGAACGACTGTATAATCTGAAAATATCGACTGACTCAGGCACATAGATTTCTTGTCATTACAAACTGGCTCTCCTTTGATTGTTTTTATCATGACTGAAACTTGGTCTATAACTATAGATATAACTTTACACAGCATCAGCCCTAGGATCAAAAATGAAATGTTTTTGTGTTTAAGACCGAATCATGAACAACATAGCAGAATGCTGAATATGGATAGAGGTTTTAATATTAATATTATTGAAAACCTTCAGGGGTTAAAAACTGTCTTTGTACCATCATCTATCATGGTTTGTAAAACAGAGCATAAACCTTAGGATTGTAGCTAATACAGTGCTGTTTAAAATAGGGAAAATATAAAAATGTAAAAAGGTTCTAATAGTTGTATTATATTTTATTTATGCATTAGGTTTGATATCAACTTGTGGAGAATACATAAACAAACTGTCCTGAGGAAGGAAGCCATTATCATTTTTTAAGCTTCCGAAACGCGTCGACGCCAACTTCCAAGTCATATTCGGCATTGCCAACAATCTAATTGACCCAAAGGAATATTATTCCTCTTAGTGTTGACAAATGAGGGCCCGAAATGACAGATCAAAGACAGATATAAGTGTCTCTTTTGATTAACTTCTCCACGTCCTCATTAGGTGGTTTTTAATTGTGTATTTCATTGTGTTTTTTATGTTTTTAACTTATGACTCATTGATATCTTTGTATATTTTAGAATAAAGTGTATACTTTTTATAATACAATTAGACTGGGTGTTTTTCCTTTCTGGTAAGTGTTCTCCCGTTCCACAAATATGAATGGTATGAATTGTGTTTGACAGTTTGAGTCCTGATTTAGGAGCAGGAAATAATATCGCCAATGTAGTGTTCACATGTTTTTCTGCTAATTTGCTAATACCGGGGAGAAGGGAAATAGGTCGATAATTTGCCCAATCCCCCGGATCCAAGTTAGGTTTTTTAGCAATGCTTTAACACATGCCTGTTTCCATAAAGGGGGGACTTGTCCAACTGCCAATGAAATGTTAATAACGTGTTGAATAACAGGTGCTATAGACCCTGATACTAACTTGAGTACAGAGGGAGGCGCCACATCAGCTGGGGAGCCGGATTTGAGATTCTCCAAAAGGCACTGGGTGTCAGATAAAGAAAGAGGAGGGAACACCTCAAGCTTAGTATATGAGGGGACGCAGGGAGATTGCAAATCCAGAACTGAATGAGGAAACTGGAAGTAGATGTTAGTGACTTTGGAGAGAAAGAAGTTAGCAATTTCATCACAGCACCATTGGGCATTCGAGGCATCAGTGAGGGTGTCAGGAGGAGTGGTAAGGGACTTAAAGATTTTAAATATTTCCTTCGGGGCATTAGCAGCCGACATAATCTTTCCCTGAAAGTACCTAGATTGAGCGTCTTTAATACCAGCTTTGTACTGCCTAAGTACTAATCTATAGTTGTCCTTACTCGGTGTAGAATTTTTTTTTCTCCATTTCCGTTCTGCCTGCTTACAGGTTTGTTCAATTTTCCTAAGTTCAGGCGTATACCAAGGTTTCTTATTAGAACCAGTTCGCAAGTCAAAGCACCTCTTTGGTAGCACAATGTCTAAGGAGGCTTCCAGCCAAGTATTGAAATCATCATTTGCTTCAATAGGGTTGGTGGCGAGGTCAGGGATGGACTTGTTTAGGTGGGTTACCCGCTCTTCAACTGCAAGTTTAGACCAACTTCGGCCCAACTTAGTGGTTTTTATAGAGGTGAGGGACGATCACCGGAGTCCATACAAAGGAAAGACGCAAATGATCCGACCAGGGTACTGCAATCTTCTCCTTCAGGGTAAGATCCTCTAGATTAGTAAACAGAGGATCGAGCAGGTGGCCAGCATTATGGGTAGGGCCAGTTACAATAAATTTAAACTGAAAAGCTTCCATTCCTGCAACCAGTTCTCGAGAAGAGAATAAATTCAAATCATCTAAATGAAGGTTAAAGTCACCAATAATCGAGAAATTGGAGGAGCTACTTGCAAGGTTTATGACCGTACCTACCAGGTCATTGCAAAAGGCAGAAAAGACCCCCGGGGGCCGATATAACAAAATACCGGAGAAGGTACAAGTGGGCGAAAAGGAAATGGCGAAGGAGACATTTTCGCAGTCTGTCAGGGACCCCTTTGTGACTCTGCAACTATAATTTTTTTTACAAATAATAGCAATGCCGCCTCCCCGCCCAGAGTCTCGATCCTGTTTGATCAGGGTATAATCAGGAGGAAGGGCCAGGACAACATCCGAGCCAGAAGCTGAATTTGTCCATGTCTCCGTGAGAAAGAGGACATCCGCCTCTCTATCCTCAAGCAACAAATGGATTTCATTTGAGTGTTTGGGCAGAGAACGACAATTCATGTACAGCAGAGAAAGGGGAGCACTCTCTTTGATGTCAATATGGGGAGGTTCACAAGGAATAAATGTGAAGCTGCAATCAGGGCAATGGGGGCAAAAAAATCCCATCATCCTCCAGAGAAATAGTATGCAAACAGCTATACATGGGGTTGTCCCGAATCATTAGTAATGCCTCCCTACTATATTGCATCAAATCAGGAGGGACTCAGGCAGGGATTCCTGCCCCTTGGCCTGAACTGGCGCGGACAGGCGCAGATGGGCTTGCCTCTGGCACACAATCGGCGCGCCTGCTGCGTTCAGTCGCTGCGCGCCAGTGTTTCCTGTTCTAGATATAGTGCGGTGGTAGCCTGTCCCAACCACTAGAGCACCTCCCCACCTATGGTGGCCACTGATGGAAAGGCCTGCCTCACTCAGCCAAGATGGAGCGGCCGGGTGAAGGGAGTGAGTGTTCCGCTCAAGCGGGCGGGTGCCAATGGTATTTTTAAAGTGCGGGTAAGTGGGGCTGTAAAATGCGATAGACGCAAGCGGCGATTAAGACAATTTAAAATTAGACAATTCGTCTTGGTTACAACTCTCAGATGGCAGGCAGGCTCGTGTTCCTCGTGCTCCCCAGAAGTCGTAATCACTTCTGGTATCCTTGAGGACGTGCGAGCAATGCTACTTTAAATATAGTCAGCTGGCAGCCTGTCTCAACCACTAGAACGCCTCCCCACCTATGTCGGCCACTGATGGAAAGGCCTGCCTCACTCAGCCAAGATGGAGTGGCCGGGTGAAGGGAGTGAGTGTTCCGCTCAAGCGGCGGGTGCCAATGGTATTTTTAAAGTGCGGGTAAGTGGGGCTGTAAAATGCGATAGACGCAAGCGGCGATTAAGACAATTTAAAATTAGGCAATTCGTCTTGGTTACAACTCTCAGATGACAGGCAGGCTCGCGTTCCTCGCGCTTCCCAGAAGTCGTAATCAATTCTGGTATCCTTGATAGATAGAAGAGGGATAAAGGTTTGCATTTATATAGCGCTTGTTACCCCTGATCGTGTGTTAAAGTGTTATTTTGGGGCGAGTAGCACGTTACTCTGGATCCTATAAAGGATTAGTGGTGAATTAGTATAGTGAAATATGAATGTAATTTGAGTGGTGGGTATTACTTTGAGTGGTGGGTATTACTCAGTTATTTGGATTGAAAAGGATAGTGAAGGGATAGAAGAGTGAAGGATTTAGAATTTAAAAACATTTGGGGGGAGGTCATAGCAGGAGTGGGAGGCTTGGAATGAGTAAAAAGGGATGTGGAGGGGAAGAGTCAGAGGGAAGAGTTTAGAAAGGCTTGTTTTATAGTAAACGAGGTGTCAGATGGTGCAAGGGGGTAAAGTTGGGGAGAATCTAGAAAGGGCTATTTTGGGGATCATAGTAGTGGTATGGGGTTTGAGATGAATGTCAGTGGATGTAAAGGATATGTTGATATAGGTATTGCGAGAGAAATAGGGTAGTGCATTGGAAAGAGTAGTAGAAAGAGGTTTGAGATGAGTCAGAGAGTTGAGGTAGAAGATATATTGGGAGCGGTATAGGGTGAGAAATAGGGTGGTGCATTGGATGAAGCATCAAAGCTCTTTCTCGGCGAGTAGCATGCTACTCCAGAACCCATAAAGGATTAGCATTGAATTAGTATAGTGAAATATGAAAGTAATGGGAGTGATGGATAGGTTAGCCAGTTATTTGGATTCAAAAGGATAGCGGAGGGATAGAAGACAGAAAAAGGTTTGCATTTATATAGCGCTTGTTACCCCTGATGGTGTGTTGAAGCGTTTTTTTGGGGCGAATAGCACGCTACTCTGGATCCCATAAAGGATTAGTGGTGAATTAGTATAGTGAAATATGAAAGTAATTTGAGTGGGGGGTATTAGTCAGTTATTTGGATTGAAAAGGATAGTGGAGGGATAGAAGAGTGAAGGATTTAGAATTTAAAAACATTTTGGGGGAGGTCATAGCAGTAGTGGGAGGCTTGGAATGAGTAAAAAGAGATGTGGAGGGGAAGAGTCAGAGGGAAGAGTTTAGAAAGGCTTGTTTTATAGTGAACGAGGTGCCAGATGGTGCAAGGGGGTAAAGTAGGGGAGAATCTAGAAAGGGCTATTTTGGGGATCATAGTAGTGGTATGGGGTTTGAGATGAATGTGAGTGGATGTAGAGGATATGTTGATATAAGTATTGGGTGAGAAATAGGGTAGTGCTTTGGAAAGAGTAGTAGAAAGAGGTTTGAGATGAGTCAGAGAGTTGAGGTAGAAGATATATTGGGAGTGGTATAGGGTGAGAAATAGGGTGGTGCATTGGATGAAGCATCAAAGCTCTTTCTCGGCGAGTAGCATACTACTCCAGAACCCATAAAGGATTAGCATTGAATTAGTATAGTGAAATATGAAAGTAATGTGAGTGATGGATAGGTTAGCCAGTTATTTGGATTCAAAAGGATAGCGGAGGGATAGAAGACGGCAAAAGGTTTGCATTTATATAGCCCTTGTTACCCCTGATGGTGTGTTGAAGCGTTTTTTTGGGGCGAGTAGCACGCTACTCTGGATCCCATAAAGGATTAGTGGTGAATTAGTATAGTGAAATATGAAAGTAATTTGAGTCGTGGGTATTACTCAGTTATTTGGATTGAAAAGGATAGTGGAGGGATAGAAGAGTGAAGGGTTTAGAATTTAAAAACATTATGGGGGAGGTCATAGCAGTAGTGGGAGGCTTGGAATGAGTAAAAAGAGATGTGGAGGGGAAGAGTCAGAGGGAAGAGTTTAGAAAGGCTTGTTTTATAGTAAAAGAGGTGTCAGATGTTGCAAGGGGGGTAAAGTAGGGGAGAATCTAGAAAGGGCTGTTTTGGGGATAGTAGTGGTATGGGGTTTGAGATGAATGTGAGTGGATGTAGAGGATATGTTGATATAGGTATTGGCTGAGAAGTAGGGTAGTGCATTGGAAAGAGTAGTAGAAAGAGGTTTGAGATGAGTCAGAGAGTTGAGGTAGAAGATATATTGCGAGAGGTATAGGGTGAGAAATAGGGTGGTGCATTGGATATGCTGAATTAGAAGAAAGTAATAAATATATAGATCCATAAGTACATTGAAAGTTATAGATGAATAAAGGAAGTAAGTATTTGTAGATTAAAGATATTTATAGAGGTATAGGGTAGTGTGTTGAATATGCTTTTTTCTTTTTTTCGGGGGGCGTAATAAATATATAGATCCAAGTACAGGGAAGGTATATAGATGCATAAATGAAGTCAATATAATTTGATGAAAGATTCATTCAATAAACTCTGATTTTTAAGTGTTGAATCTATTTAAAAAATATATATATATATATTTCTTAAACATAATTATTCTACATGTTTATACAAAGCTATACACATATGTAGGTACATATCTATAGTACAAATAAATGCTTCTATACAGAGGGATATGCTGTATATTTCTGTTTGCTTATGGTGCTTATGTGGGGAAGAGCCAATTCTTGATGAGTTTTCTGAACATAAGGGGGTTGTCAGTGTATATTATGTTGGGGGATAAAGAGTTCCATATTTTGGCACCTTGAACAGAGAAGGATGTGCCACCCATGGTTTGTAATGTGGGATTTTGAGGCTTTGTGGGTGATACAAAGCAGCTTGAACATGGATCTTCCGGCAACCGGTGACCAAATGCAGGGCTTTCAAGGCAGGGGAGATGTGGTCTTGCGGTTTAATATGCAAGAGTAGTCTGGCAGCGGAGTTCTGAATCTGTTGCAGTCTTTTCATAGTCGTCAAAGGTGCCCTGGTATTTGCCCCACATATTACATCACATGTGACATCTATATGACATCATTGATAATATCACTACGACATTTGCAGTGTAATTATTGGTGAGAAAACTGTGCACGGTGGGGTGCGAGTTATAGGTACTTGAGATAACTATAACTGGTGAATTTCAGTGTTTTTTAGAGTTTAAAACATTCTCTGTTACTGAACATGTCACCTAACTGTAACGTTATTTTAACTTTTTTTCAGTGATTATTTCAGTAGAACGCTATGCACATCTCATTTGTTTCAGAGGAATTATATTATAGGATATATTATATTTTAGCAATAAGACTTTTAAAGGAGATTTAGTGTAAAATTATTATTTAATTATTGAATATTTATTATTGATTATTTGCTTCTAGTATAGTGTGACTTTGCACATATAGGTTGAATTTAAAAACTTCTCCCTTCTCCAAAGGACATGTGTGTGTGCAACATACAACTTAGAAAATGCACTAAAGTGCATTTTTCTAAGTTTTTGCTATTTACCACGTAGTTAGACTTCGTGGTAAATAGCGGCCCAAGATTGCGAATTCACAATTTATAAATGGTTCATGAATTGCATTTAAGGAATCGCAAATTGAGATTCCTTAAATGCAATTAATCGCAATTTATCGATTTCTAGAATTGCGATTTTTGCATTTGGGAAGATGAATCCCAAATGCAAAAATAGCGCTCGCAAAGGGCCAGAGTCTCAGAATCTGGCCCTTTGCAAGCCGATTTCGGCTTGATGAATCTGGCTGATTATGTAGTGAAAAAACAAGAAACAAAGAAAATGAAACAAAAGTCACTTCATATTGTTTTAATAGGATTCTTCATATTTAAGGGCTGCTTACGATGCCGGGCGGACTTGCATAATTACTTAAATCTGGGAATACTTCAGATTCCATGGGTGTTGCATTAGAATATCCACAGCAACCAGTAGCGGTCGGCAGTAGGTGTTTCTATAGGGCGGTGACGTGGGCAGGAGGAGGGGCAGGGTGGGGGGAAATAATGTATGGATTACGGAGTTTTACAGGTAAGTAAACATTTAAATACATAAAACGAATTTCGTTGCGCACACTGCATCACCAAATGTGATGCAGTGTGCGCAACGAAATTCGTTTTATGTATTTAAATGTTTACTTACCTGTAAAACTCCGTAATCCATACATTATTTCCCCCCACCCTGCCCCTCCTCCTGCCCACGTCACCGCCCTATAGAAACACCTACTGCCGACCGCTACTGACAGCAACACTCATGGAATGCTCCTTTCACGCAGTGGCAATGCGTGGCATTGTAAATATGCTGTAGCACATTGCGCCACTGGAGCATTAAAAAAGTGCTGCTCAGGCGGCGTAAAAGTGCCTCAAGGGGCCTTATAAATGAGGCTGTCAGTCTGAAAGGGTATTGTATTGACTTAAAATGGGTGCTGCTTTGAGTCTGGACAAAGTGATTTCTCTCTGATGAGCTCTAGCTAGAGCAAAACATGTGACAGGGGTTGTTTTCATTCATTCCAGGTTTGCTTGGATGGTATTTTATCAATCCAAATCTGTAATACTGTGCTTAGAGGGGTAAAAGGCTTTTGGAATTTTTCTGCACAGCATGGATGGCACTTGCTAATCCTATTCTTAAGCTGTGCTGTAAAAATGCCAAAATGCTTTTTCACTCTCCAGCTCAGCATGATTGGCATTGTGCTGTTCCTATGCTTTAAACCGCTGGCAGGGAAAGAGAAATTTGAGGTTAGCATATGTATAGTGACAACGGTGTTGTAGGCTGCTCTCCACCTAAACCTGGGAAATACCAAGAATTCCCTGCTTCCTTTTTTTGCATATATTGATTTATATGAGATCATAATCAGTGCATAATAGGGGCACAACGACAATTAGTAAACTAAACTATAACTGGTGTATTTCTCTGTTTGCTGGGTTTTTCAACATCAGTTCTTGTCTCATTCCAACCCCTAAATATAATGTCAGTTCAACTTTTGCTTTTTCAGTGAATTGCTAGGGTTTCTTTAAAGTAAGATAAGGTCTTATCACCTAACCCAACTATAACGTCACTTTATCCTTTTTTTTTAGCAGAGTTCTGTTTTAAAAAAAAATCATATTCTAATTTGGCCTGACACCCAAACCAGCAGAAGCAGCCAAACCCTGCTGTGCACAATGTTTGTCTACCAAAATATTACCTATTTAAAAATATGGAGCTATTGAGGTACTGAGAAGATGGGTAGAGTGAGTAAACCCCCTTTTTAAGCCCCCCCTTAAAAAATATATTAACTCCACTTACATTTTACAATGCTGATTTATTTCTACTTACTCATCAAGAATGGCTTGAAAATCAACTGATCATTTGCCAACAAAATTGCCTTCTAGGGTGCCGTACATTTATTTTGAATATAACATTTTATCACTCTTGTTGTTCATTAGTACTTCGTGATGAAGCTGCAATTGATTGCTGGAGAGTTGTTTGACAGGCTGTTGCTGGTGTTGGAAGTACATTTCACTCTGCATGTCAGAAGGTTTTACTGACAAGGATGAGAAACATTTTGAGAACTAATACTCTTAGAGCTCTAACTTAATTTCTATGACAGAAAGAACCCCCTTATTTCTATATTTACTACAGAATCCTCTCTACCAAATAATTCTACAACGTTATTCCATTAAGATGGCATTCAGGAGTGCTGAACTTTTGTCTAAAATTTAGAATGATAGCACTTTAATTGTTCATGAGCACTGTGGGAAAGCTACAGTAGAACACTGGGGAATTAACAACAGGCTGTTGCTGCTGCAGTTGGAAGTATATATTTCATTCAAAATATCAGACTTTACTCCTATATAGCCGAGGAAGATAGTGTGAAGTTATAGAAAATGTGCTCTCCTTTTAGCTTCTGAAGCACCTTCCATAACCTTATCAAGAGATAATGAAAGAAAATAGTTTTTGCTCAAACATGGCTCATCATGTTTCAATAGAGGGTCAGCATTTTTCACTGAGTAAATACATGAGAATGTATAAACTAAATATAACACCACCAATAAATGTTTACACCCCTCATATGTGTTCCTTTTTGTGACCCTCATAAATAGTCCTTTGTTGTAATTTAGGTTGAGCTAATAGCTTGCTTTGCGGTAATGTCTGCATTAGTTGTAGAATGTTAAGGGGCTGAGTTCAGGGGATTGGAGCTTGAATGTACAAAGGGCATGATGTATGCATGTCAGTTGGTGACAGTAAGAGCAGAGCCGACAGTGATGATGGGTTATGGACATCCTGAATAAACAAGCCTTTTCTACTAGGTGTCACCTGGGGCCGTAAATGGGCATTTTCATTGTTTGCACCTGGTGCACCATTAAACAGGTGCACCGGGTCAAAATAGTGAAAATGCACCCTGTTACCATGAATGCACTACCACAAGGGCAGCCGCAAACTCATGCTGCCCTGGGGGCAGTGCACTCCTGTGAAAATGGAACAGCCGCTCAATGTTTCACTATGCAGGCGGCAACCTGCACCACTTTTGAAGGGGATTAGAGATCTCCTTGCAGATTGGTGCAGTCAGTGACTGCACCTGCCTGCAAGGGGATGTTTTGGGGGCCCATGGCACCCTCTTTACCCCCTGCAGAGGGCTGCTCTCCTTTTAGATGGCTCACTCTCAGTGCGCCTCCTGAGGGCTTCTTTGCCTCTGTGCCCACATCTGTATTGTGGCACCGGTGCAGAGGTACAGGGATTCCCTCATTTGCATGCGGTACACCACCATGCAATGAGGGCATGCCTTCTGCAGGTAGCGCTGTCACTTTATGCGCGCCTGCGCTATCGGTATTAAAGAAGGGGCTGCACAAGAGTCTGAGGCACCTTATGTAGTACCAAAGTGCCCCAGGGTGCGCAAAGAGGGTAAAACCGTGCCTTGCGCCTCCAGACGCACTTTATGTAATACGGCCCCTGGTGTTTACAACAGCCTTCACTATAATGTATTTCAATGGGAAACACGTCCCAAAGCCCTGTAATGCCTGCCACAATAGGTTACTCATGTTGTGGCCCATCAATCAGGATTGACAGGTTTTTTTAAATTGGTCAATCAGAGCATGGACGACAATAATCCAGATATAACTTACTTTTTATCCCAGTCATGCCCAATCCAAGCCCCTCTTTATAGGCTACATTTTCAAAAATTGTTAACTAGATTTCCATCAAATCAAAACAGATCACCTTCTCAGTAAAGTTTAAATTTGTTATCAAATTTAGTGTAATTCCCTTCAGCCTTTTTTTCTGTGTTGGAGAACTAAGTTTCATATGGAAAAAAACATAATTGCAACTGTGTGGTTATAGTATAGGTCAGAGTTTCAATAGGAAGAAAGTGGGCAATAATGGATGAATTAAACAATTTACAGTCATGGTATATAGCATGCATGTGAAAATACATTCCCAATATTACTAGAGAATGGAGCTAACGCCCATGTTATGGGGACAGTATCGCAAAATTGGCTTGAGAAATTATTGTAATTATTATTTATTATGTCACAAATTGCAAGTTGCAATGATGTGAAACATGGAAACTTAGTAATAGACACAAGACTGTGTCAATTTATTTGCATGTTACTACACAAATTTAAATCCTTAGACCCTCTTTTTGCTAAATACTTTTTTAAGGAAATATCCATGAAAGAACATCATGGAAAAAATCGTATGTGTAGATGAACATAATCTAGTATGCTTTGTTTACCTTGTTTGGGTGTTTTTCTTACATAAATGTATCTACACTATTCAGCGAAAAATCTAATTATGTGAACGTTCTCTGGCATTATTAATGTTATCCATTTGAAGTACTAACATTGTGAAAATTATGCAAATACTTTGCAAATTATATGACAAATTTGGTAAACTCATACTTATATTTTAAACACTGCAGCTACAGAATCACATAAGTCTCTTGTCTTCATTAGTGCTCGTTTCAACTATTTATTAATGAAAGCTAAAGAAATCATAGATGTTAATTTCAATGAACGCCCATTGTTAGCTGGACTTTGAAGAAAACAGCTTTTTGACACTAAGTGACATATTTAGAAGGAAATGACGGAGCACTGAGCTGCAGAAAATTTTGCAGCACCTCGCTTCGTCATTTCCAAAATGCATGGTTCTACTTCCGTACACTTCATCCACTATTATTGTGTGTGTCGTGTGTGTATCTTTGGTCTGTATGTCGTTATTCTTCTGACATCTATAGTCACTTGTCTACCCCCGTCGCCTCACAAACACATTGGCACAACACCTATGTATTAGTGATCCCGCATACACAGCGTTCCTATCACATTCTATCAGATTTTTTCCTTTGACATGGTCCCACCATCCATTCCTTGTCTCTCCTGAGACGTGATACCAGGAGCATTTTTCTACATATATGTACTGAAATCTATTCTACCAATGTTCTTTGTATCTCCCCAGCCCTGAGGAGTCGTGGGAAACATTCCCACTTGCGACGAAACACGTGTCGGCTGGTTTGCCTAAAAGAACATTAAAACATCATCTTGCTGACGTGTCACTTAAAGAATTGTTTGTCTGGTTCATCCCAAGGCTTTGTTGTTCTTTGCAAATGGTTATTGTGTCTTCCCTGACACACTGTATTACATGTATATGTTGAGTGCAAGGGCACCCTGTTGCAAAGTCCACGATACAAACACCGCAATGGAGATAAAAACAAACCCCAATGCGTAAAAAGACGCAATGTGCCCAACCGCGATAAGAAAACATTGACAACCAGCAAGAGGCCAGCAATACCCACGCGTAATGCAGGAAAAATCACAAGAACAGCAGACGGAAAATGCCACTAAAAAAGCGACATCAACTTTGGAGTAACACGGATGCACCCTGACCCACTGCAGAGGACAACATGAACCCCTCAATCTCCACGGAGAAACACCCAGGAATACAGGGCCCGTGGAAGACCAATGAGAAGAGGAAGAGGAAGACAGGGTACAGTCACCAGGAAAACCCCAATTATCACCACGGATGAGCCAGAACACCACCACCAACTGTATGTCACCTCCAACGTGTCATTGGCAACAAAGAGGCAAAGATGGCACACCACCTTGGACCATGTAAATACCGTCGCATGGCAGAGGAGTACAATGGAAGAGCACAAAAGGCCCTGGGCTGATGTGAATGGCAAAACCAAGCAGAAACTCGCTGCCAACACGGAAGCAGCAACGCACCCCGGAGAAGGGGGCCAGCAGAACACCAGTAACTGAATGACATGGAGAAGATGGTGGCCACAATCACCAGGCGGGAGACATTGACAGGAGTCGGGGATCCGGACACTGTCCAACATGACCGGACACCACATCAACAGGGTGCACACCAGCCAGGGAGAGGGTGGAAGGGGGGAGACTTGCCATATGGCACACATGCACAATTAAGCAGTGCACATTGCACACTCACAATGACTCAGGATCATGTCCCTGATCCCACAGGAACACTTCAGCACACACACAACCACCAAGTAGTCCCACATACACCATGTGCCCAAAGGGGCACCCTGCCAACACATCAACAAGCACACAACCAACACAGGCACAGGTGCGAAACACAGCAAACATGCATATACGTCAGCCACACTGACAATGCAAGAGACAACACATGACGAGTAGCATGGCTGCAGTCTAATCACCATGACAATGTACACGGCATGACACTGAGATGGCTGAGTGCGGACCACAACCGGTAAGGAGCAGGTCAAACTCTGACACATACCCCTGTACAAACAACCCCTGACGTCAACTACACATCTGTGGACAAACCATGCTCAAGAGTCACAACTCGACAAAGAGCACAAGTTACCCAAGTCTGCAACATTTCAGCACCGTGGAAACACAGAACTGACAGGCACACTGCCAGAAAGGGACCAGAATGAAGGACAATGTCATACATTCACCCCAGTACAGAGATCTGGGCCTAAATCCCATTGTTTTTTTGCTCACCACGATGGATTAAACCCAGATCTGTGACTGTGGGTGAATGTTTTGCCATTGTGCAACATTCCGTCCATCATCTTGTGTGTTTTGCTGTTCACCCTATGTGGGAAGGATATCCCCAGACATGGGTCCCGTGCTCACTACGCCACTGGAGTCAAGCTATCCTGGCTAAAGATGGCTGATAGCCAGAAACCGGTCCTAGGATGCTTGATTCTGGTCCAGGGAAGACATGGCTTGGCAGTTCGGGCTGGACTGTTCCCATGAGGCACAGGGTCAAGGCTGATTTGCATATGGCCATGTCTGAACTAGGGTGGTGTGGAGTGCAAAAAAACAATAGATTTAGGTCCAGATCTCTGTACTGTCGTGAATGTATGACATTGTTTTGCATTCTGTCCATCAACAGTTGTTTTTTCCTTTGTCACTCCGAGTGGGACGGGTATGCTCAGACGTGAGTCCCGTGCTCTCCGCATTCCAGCCATCTTCAGCCAGGCTTGCTTGAATCCAGTGGCAAAGTGAGCAAGGGACTCACGTCTGAGCATACCCTGCCAACATATGGCGAACAAAGCGGTACCAATCAAACACTCACACCCAGTCAACAGATCTAGGTTTAATCCATCACCGTTCTTTAGCCCACTCTGCCACCCCAGGTCAAGAATGTCCATTTGCAAATCAGTATGACCCTGTGCCTCATGGGAACAGTCCAGCCCGAACTGCCAAGCCATGCCTTCCCTGGACCGGATTCAAGCTTCCAAGGACCGGTTTCTGGCATTCCATCCGTCTTCAGCCAGGCTTGCTTGAATCCAGTGGCAAAATGTGCAAGGGACTCACGTCTGAGCATACCCTGCTAACTTATGGCGAACAAAGCGGTACGAAAGGGGGCAGTGATGGACGGAGTCAAACACTCACACCCAGTCAAGGTCCGTCCATCACCACCCCCTTTTGTACCGTTTTGCTGGTGCTAAGTAGGACAACTACCCACAGCATAAAAGGGAGCCCAGCCAAGAGCCACACCTGAAGACCCACAGATGCCATGGAGACAATGATCATGCAGCTCTGATACCCATGAGGGCCACAACATCCCCCTCTATCACCTCCAGCCCCCCGGCACCCCGTACATACACATACAGTGCACAACACAAGAGCCACTAAAAGAGCATGATGACGCACATTGCCAAAATAAATACACAGATGTGTGGCCAGAAGAACGAGAAACAGTCATTCAGCACTGAAGTAACAACCAACAACTTTATTGAAATACAACACAAAACACCAATGCGGAAGACTCCTGTCGGGTCCGTTAAGGACAATCTCGACATCACAGGAGGAAAAAAGAGCACAGAATCAGAACGTGTGTCATACGCACTTCAAAGGAGTGCAGCTTATCGCTGATTTCCTCATTGCGCTTTGACCAATCACATGTTTTTTTGCGTTGAGGTTTATGTTTTTATCTTCATTGAGGCGGTTGTATTGCAGACATTGGCTGTGGTTTCTGCAGACTATTGCATGGTACCGCCTTGTTGTGAATTCCGCGTTGACACAGGGTTATTTTCGCGCGATAGGCTGCGATGTGTAAAGTTGCATTGACATTTTTTCGTGATGTTTAGCACACGTTCTTGTGAATATCCCCCTGACAGTAGATTTACAACTCTTCCGTATCTGTCACAATTCCGTCGTTCCCCAAAACGAAGAGATAGATGAAGGGAGAGAAGTACCTAATGATGAGTGGTGGTCAGGGCCGGACTGGGAACCGGAACCGGCCCTGGCAAAGTGCTCGGCCGGCCCCCCTCCCCCCCTCCGGGAGGAGAGGGGAGGGGGGAGAGGTGCGACCGCGCTCTGTGACAGGGCCGGTTTTCGGACGTTTTTGTTACAGGGCCGTTTTTGCAGCATAACGGCCTGTAACAAAAACGGCCCCAGGGGCCCAAAACCGGCCTCCAACCATGCGGCCCACCGGGGAATTGCCTGGTGCCCTCAACGGCCAGTCTGGGCCTGGTGGTGGTCCACCCCTGATGAAACTCGTTGTCTCCTTTCGTTGCAGCTGGAGGACTGGAACATAGAGCAAGGTGCCTCACGGTACCTAGAGATTCCCACAATGGAGTCCTGTACCTTTAAGACAGCGGAGTACAGAGAACGCCCCGCCCATAAGAAGGACGCTATCCACCCTGAGCCTACCGCAATGAGTTCCTGTTGCGAGAAGGAAGCCAAAAACTCCGGAAGACGCGAAGGAGAATGGGACGTGTTCACTGCTCGAGAAGTGAAGGAGACGGCGATAGAAGAGCAGCTGACGTGGAACAGGAGCCCCACTGAGACGAGAGCGAACCGGGAGCCAGGAGGCCAATGATCCCACGCTTTGCCCAGCCACTCTTCAGGAGGAGCGTGCCTCCACCAGGTACGGGATCGCTTTGCGGGGTGGGTCGGGAGGAGGGAGAAGGACAACGAGTGAAATACGGTTGATGTGTCTATCCCCTCCCGGTTACTGCCTTTACATGTGCAGAAAACCCCTAGAGATAAGAATTTGCACCAGTGATCCCGCACTTCCCTTTCCCTACCTCTTGTGTGTGGACAGTCGGTCTCACGGATTGCCTTTTCTCTGCTTTTGCAGATTAAACACTGCCTCTGAAGAAAGAAGCAGACGATAGAAGCCTTAGCCCTAAAACAGGAAGATCCAGATAAGAAGAATTATCCATAGCCCACATAGTTCATAATTCTGGCGACTCATAAAAGACGTGTATACCGAAAAATAAAACCTAGTTTAACCCGAAGTGGAGTGGACCTGTTCTCTTATTTAGATCCCGAAAGACCCTCCCCGTCACAATAACTTTACACTTTATTGCAATTCACTAAATAGTCCCAGTAGTGGGGCTGTGAAGCTGCTCCAGGCACATGTTTCTAGGAATATTACTGGTAATGTCACACGTAGAACTAAGCCTTGGGGAAATGCAGCTCATTGTGCCGCCAGCCCTTTTCAACTGTTTTTTGACTAAAGGGATACCTCTACTCCTGCACTCCATTCAAGATTAGTGGTGATCTTTTCCTGTTCCTACCAGAGGAGAGAAGTTTCTATAGCCCTTTCCTGAAGTAAATCTCCAACCATTTGCAGGATGCAAAATGGGGAGATCAGAGCCTGTATTTTTCTACATTGTGGCTGCCCACATACTAACAAGGTAAACCAAGCATTATTCCGGCCACTCTCTAACCCTATGGTGTAGTTTTATACCTGTAACTCCACACTCTTGTGGTGCCAATCACACATTAGTTCAGTTATTTACACTTGTCAAGAATTCACAACAAATGATTTATGTAAGGAATTTTAGCTTTCGGGAATTAAACATACCACTGGTACCAATCTTGTCCGAGTTAAAAAGGATTTTAAATTCGGAATGCACGAATTGAGAGTAACTACCACAACCCCTTAATGGAGACCCATGGTTGTCCTCCAGAGTGATATATCTTCTATAAAAGCACTCCCAAATGTTGCATAGTTTTACAATCATGTAAAGGCGAGTAGGACAATTAAATCAAATCATCGATGACTCATTATGTGCAATAATCAGTTGCGATGCTTTAAAATGAATGCTTTAGTCCAAGATCACCTGTTGCAAACATTGATCATTAACTGCAAGCAGCTAGTTTAATTCAAAGGAACTTCTTCAAGGCTACAATTGCACCAGTTGTACAATGTGGGTAGGGAAGATGTGCTAGTTCCATCATAGCAGCACTTAGGGGAGAAATACAGATGATGTTTTATAACATTCACTGCTGCAGACACTAAATACTGCATCTACCCACTTAAACATCTATCCGTTTCCTATTAGCTCTAAACTCGTAAGCAAATTCAGATAACAAAACAATAGGACCAGAAAAAACTGGAAGAGGCAAGAACCCCTAAACAAGCAACACAACAAACCAATTGTCCGCTCCCTGAGAAGCACTTCTTACATAGGTGAAACAAAAGCTTCTCTTGTCTTTCTATTATGTATGTCTCTCCTCCCAACAAGAACATTTGGAAAGGGGCGACCACTCGGTCCCCCCGAACGTATGGTGGAGTACCCCAATCCCCCCGGGAAGCCATTTTTGGGCGGGAGGCGAGTCCCGGCTGGTATGCCCGAAGCGGCGTAGCCGGGGCGCGCCTTTTTCCCGCCCAAGAGGGGGCTGTCCTAGACACCTACACCGATGGCCACGCCCTGGAGGCGGATTGAAGGGGGGTCCACGCCCGCCCGAAGAAGGATAAAAGGAGCAACAAGCCAAGGAAGCATCCTCTTGTTCCTGTGCTCTGAAGCTGCACCTCTCCGTTGCACGTGAGCTCGAGACGGAACGAAGTGCCAATTTTGAGAATTTGTAATCCTTGTGTTTTGTCTTCTAGCACTTCGAGACTTTGGTTTCAGGATCTTTCGAGGCGACTATCATACGAAAATGCCGGGCAAAAAGGTCGGAAAGAAGGTTAGCACCGACCAAATGCTCCGTATGCTGGTGAAGGACATGGCGAATATGAAGAAGCAGATGGCGGCCATGAACGGTACGGGCCGGCCTAAGAAAGTCATCGGACCAGCATTGCCGGGGATAGTCCCTGCCGGGAGAGGTAAAAGGGCCAGGAACAGGGCGGCAGGGGGTGAGGCTCCGGTTCCAGAGTCACCTCCGGCGAGCCCGGTCAGGCCAGTGGAGGCCCCAGTTCCGATTCCGGATGCAGGACAGCTGATCCCTGTCGTAGTTACACCGGTGAACGAGGGGGATATGCCACCGGAGTTGGCCGCCCAGTTGGCGGCATGGTTGGGCAGGAATAGTGAGGGTGCCATGGCTCCAGGGGATACGGCCGAAGAGGCCAAACTAATAATGAAGCAGTTGCGGCAGTCGCGAGATGCCGCGAAGGCACCTTGTCCTTTTGTTCCCCCTCAGGTTCCCGCGGAACAACCGTCTTCAGGCGTTGGAACGGCAGCTGCAGCGAGTTCAGCTACTGATTCGGGTAAGAAGCCGTTGCCAATGGCTGCTGAGGGGTCGGTACCCTCAAGAAGGGAAAAATTGGTACAACATATACCGTTGGCCACGAAGGAGTTGATATGGGCGGATAAATACGTAAACATATTTTCACTGTTGACTGATCATTATGAAATAGAACACGTAAAGAATCAGAAGGAATTGTTGCATCCAAGTGTGTGGCGAGCAAAAATGGCGGGTTTCAGAGTTGATGAGACAATCGCTAATTGGGCCAGGGCTTTTGGGATGTTCACTGCAATCATGGGGGAACGTAGGCCTGAGGTATTGACTAAATTGGCTTGTTACCAGACACGAATAATGGAGTTTTATGAATCGTACGAGGGTGATCAATGGTTGGGTTATGATAACAAATTTCGTAAAGCCAAGGAGCACGATCCATCCCTGACGTGGGATTGTTTCGACTCCATTTGCTGGCAGAAACAGGTCAGGTCAAACTCGACAAAGCCGTCTTCTTTTGGCGGGAACGGGGCAGAGTCTTCCCGCCATTCCCCGGCGGTGCCCTTTCGAGCAGGCACCGGTAATGACCAGCACGCAAGGGGTAATGGGAACTCTGGCAAGAAAGGGGTATGTTGGAGCTTCAATAGGGGCAAGTGCACTAGACCGCAGGGAACGTGCAAGTTCAGGCATGAGTGTGCGGGGTGCGGACAGTCTTCACACCCCGAGAGTTCGTGCAGAGCCAAGAATGGCGATACAGGAGGCAGAGGCGGCGCCAAACAGGTCTAATGACGGCCGAGGGGCGCTGCTACCTACTCCCATCGACATCATGGCAATGATCCCCTGGCTGAACGAATACCCTGATCATATCTCCGCTGGGGTGTTGAGGGACGGTTTCTCATGTGGTTTCCGCATCCCGGCGGGGGATTTTCGGGGGGAAGCATTGTGTAAAAACTAAATGTCTGTTCAACAGAATGCGGTTGTAGTACAGGCAAAGATTGCAAAGGAGGTGGCCCGAGGTCGGGTCGCGGGTCCATATGCGAACCCGCCTGTTCATAATTTTGTTTGTTCACCATTGGGAGTGGTACCCAAGAAGGCCCCAGGTGAGTTTTGGTTAATACATAATCTGTCCGCTCCTAAGGGTCTTTCCGTGAATGATGCAATTGACCCGGGAGTTTGTTCGGTGTGGTATGCTTCCTTTGATGGGGCTGTCGCCATGTTGAATCGCCTGGGGCCCGGAGCGCTGATGGCAAAGTCGGACATCGAGTCAGCGTTCCGGTTGCTCCCGGTACACCCACAGGATCAGCGTCTGCTAGGCTTTGTGTTCCAGGGACGCTATTACATGGATAAATGTATGCCAATGGGTTGCTCCATTTCTTGTGCGTATTTTGAAAAATTCAGTAGTTTTTTACAATGGGCGTTCATCAGAGCCACAGGCTTTACGCAGGTTATGCATTACCTAGATGATTTTCTGTTTCTGGGGGCAGCTGGGGACACAGAATGTGCGCAGGCTTTGAATAAATTTTGTGATCTCATGAGAATATTTGGCGTGCCTCTAGCACCGGACAAAACAGTGGGGCCGTCTACTTCACTCGAGTTTCTAGGAATTGAGCTCGATTCTGAAGAGGGGTGCTTCCGTTTGCCTAAGGAGAAGGTATTGAAATTTATGGCCTCACTCGAGGCATGTATTGACGAGACGAAAGTAACATTGCATCAGTTGCAGCAGGCTGTGGGTCAGCTTAATTTTGCCCTGAGAGTGATACCAATGGCTCGCCCCTTTTCTCGCTCTATTGCTCAAGCCATGGTTGGCCTTAAGGAAGGGCATCACCGCACAAGACTCTCGGCGGAGGTTCGTCAGGACATGCGCATATGGTTGGCATTCCTGGCGGATTTCAACGGTCGTGTCCTGTGGAACAAACCAGCGGTTTCCTCCGAGGAGCTGGGTTTGTGGACCGACTCGGCAGGGAGTGTGGGTTTTGGCGCCATCTTCGGTAACCATTGGTCGGCACAAACATGGCCGGCATGGTGGCACGAGAGTGGGCTCACGGGTAACATTGGGTTTCTTGAACTGTTCCCTATTCTGGTGGCCCTAAAGACATGGCCAGAGGGGTTTCGTGATCGTGCTGTGGTGTTCTGGTCGGATAACATGACCGTGGTAGAATGTGTCAATAATCAGGCAGCACGCTGCAAATGGATCTTAAGATTGATTAAAGAAATTGTCTTGCTATGTCTGCAATTGAACGTTCACTTTGGAGCAAAACATGTGCCTGGGGTACTGAACCAGGCGGCTGATGCACTCTCTCGTTCCCACATGCAGGCCTTCCGGGGCTATCTGCCCTCTGCGGACTGGGTGGCGGCACCATTTCCAGAAATTCTCTGGTCTCTCGGTGCCCCGGACTACAAAACCTCGTGGGAGAGAGTCTAGCCCCCAGGACAAGGAAGGCTTATGAAGGGGCGTTCCGTTCATATTGGGCATTTTTGGGTCCAACTAGGGGGGAACATTGGGGGCAGGAAGAGTACGTCCTGAAATTTCTAGTATCACTACATCAGGCAGGCCGATCAGTGGCAACAGCCAATAGACACCGAGCCGCCATTGCGTTCATGGTGCAGGCTCATGGCATTCAGGACCCCACAGCATCCTTTCTGGTAAAAAAGGCGCTGCGCGGGTGGCAACGCCTGGAGGGTCGTAGAGAGGACGAGAGGCGCCCGATAGGACTAGCAAGGTTGTCCCAGTTAATGTCCGTACTCCCTGCGACTTGTTCATCTCAGTCAGAAACAGTGCTGTTCCGGGCCGCTTTTGCATTAGCATTCCATGGGGCTATGCGGATAAGCGAACTGGTAGCAAGGAACAAGCAGGATACGGGAGGAGGTCTGTGTCGAGAACACATTCAGATTAGGGGTGACACGATGGTAGTCACTATAGCCAAGTCTAAAACCGATCAAGGAGCGATCGGAGACAGTGTGGTTGTTCAGCCCATGCTAGGGTCCCACATGTGCCCAGTGAGATGCGTAGAGGAGTACCTGGCGCAAAGGGCGGCAGCATGGGGGGGGAGCTTGCTGAGACATACCGACGACACCCCACTGACCAGGTTTCAGTTTCAGCGGGTGTTGACAATGGCAATCGCGGCAGCGGGCTTGAACCCGAGAGATTTTGGGACTCACTCATTCCGGATAGGGGCTGCTTCAGAGGCTACAGCCAGGGGTTTGAGTGTGGATAAAGTGAAGCAGTTGGGGCGTTGGTCCTCGAATTGTTATAAGAGGTATGTGCGGTTGCACATGTTGTGAAGCTAATGTCATGCACTCACGCTTCTTGTTTTCTGTTTGGTTTCAGTTTCGCGAGCAGGATTTGCGGGGCGGACTGTGCAGTTGACCCGACACCTGGGGACCAGCGGTCAGAGATCACCGGCTGAGGCAAGAGTGGTGTGGGTCGTCGGCCACTCATACGTGAGGCGCGCCGCAGACGTATTCAAAGCAGGTGACATGATTCACATGGCTGGGGAATACGGGTACAGGGTGACCTTCTACGGAAGGGGCGGGCTCTGTATTGACCAATTTCAAGCTTTTATGGAGGGTTTGTTAGGGCGGACAAGGTCACCGCCATCTGTAATCATAGTGCATCTTGGGGGCAATGATTTGGTGACCACTGGTCGACGTGTACTTCTCGAATTAATACTATCCACAGTAAGTTGGTTGGCGAGAAGGGTTCCGGGGTGCACAATTGCATGGTCCCACATGATTCCGCGGAAAGTGTGGCGGGGGGCTATTTCTGTGTCAGCGTTAAATCATTCAGTGAAGAAAGTGAATAACAAACTTGGTAGGTTGTTCCGTACAGGTACATTGCATTCTATTCCTCATGGTTGTATCAGGGGGGACCATATGTATCTGGAGGATGGGGTCCATTTGTCCCGGGAGGGGAATGCTTTACTCATAGGAGACTTCGTAGCTTGGTTAAGGAAGTTGGGCAGCCATGACCTTTAAGTAGGAGTTTTTTGTGGGGGGTCCGGATAGCCGGTCAACTATCCGGCCTGTGGCGGTAAGGTCATGATCGGTGAGCAGTAATTGGAAGATCCCTAGAGGTGGGGCGTCACCCATTATGGATGGGAGCGCCCAGGGGGAGGCGGCCATTGGCCCCTCAAACGGGGAGGCGGTCACCTTCTAAGGATGGGGACGCCGAAAGGGAAGGCGGTCAAGGCCCCTCCCTGGGGAGGAGGGGCTACGGCCCCTCCTGGGAATTTCCCGGGGCCAGGACATCTGCGACGGCAGATGTGGTAAGCAGTGTGGGGTGGGAGGGGGGTCTACGCTACCTTCTAGACACCTCACACGAGTCCTCGGACGACCACTAAAGATGGCGTCGAGTAAACACGGGCCACCGTTAAGACAAGGGAAATTGGAAGTTGGCACAGAGGTACAGTCCTCTGTGCGCCCGCCCCTCACAAGTGAGGGGGGAGTTCTGGTATTAGGGATCTGACACCGGTTACGACCTTGCCGTTGGCCCGTAATGTTAGGATGTACAATTTCAATTTTGAGAAATGCATTTACAGGATGTTTTAGTATCGGCTAGGAGAACCTTTGTATTAGAGATGTGTTAAGGTTAGCCAAGAACATCGTAATGTGTGAATGAAATTGTACTTGATATGAAACTGTTATTTTAATGTTTTAATTTTGTTTCATATTTTAATAAATACGGCCGGGAGGGTGACTCCCTCCCGCCTTCCAAAAGTTCAGAACCGTTTCCGTCTTCCCATTCTTGGGGATTGTGTTGAGAGGGGGTGTCGGGTATCCCAACCATATGGAAAGGGGCGACCACTCGGTCCCCCCGAATGTATGGTGGAGTACCCCGATCCCCCCGGGAAGCCATTTTTGGGCGGGAGGCGAGTCCCGGCTGGTATGCCCGAAGCGGCATAGCCGGGGCGCGCCTTTTTCCCGCCCAAGAGGGGGCTGTCCTAGACTGTAGTGTAGTTCCTAGTTTCCCACTAGGCCCTGCGCATTGGAATAACATAAACAGTAGTATCGACGTGGAACTGCGGATATTCCAGGCCTCCACTGACTATGCTAAACTTAATTGGGTTGTGTTACCAACTAGCTCAGAGGTCACTGGAAACTTTCTTCTCTGCATAGGAAGTGATCAGCTTCCTTGGCACAGACAAGAAGGGATTCAGCTTTCCAACAACCGTGCAACATGACAACTTTGCTCCTCAGATCAAGAGTCGATCTCTAGGGTCGTGTGAAACAATAGACACAGATTTCACTCAATCAGTCTAGTGCAGTTTACTTTCACAGTATGTAGAGAATAGAGAGACGGGCGTTAGTCAATAAAGGGTTAACATTTATTGAACAGTCTTTCTTCTCGTACAAGAGAAATGTATTGCCACAATTGCAATAACTGTTATTATAAAAAGTACGTACAGTAAGATAAGTATTGCGAAATAGAACTGTAAAAGCATTGATATGGTTTCTTAGCCATACAATGGTTTAAAAGTAATAAAACATATATACAGTCATATATACATTAGGCTAACATACTCAACTGGTGCTTCTAACTAAGCCTACCCCAGTGTGCCTGACCTAAGCCTAACACGTGAAAGGGGAGTAAGTAAGTAGCTTAAGTTAAGTTGGTTTTGCCAAGGTTTGTTTCAAGAATTCTCGTCTAAGGGTTTAGTCAACACCGTACCTCTGAATAGAATGATGGAGGATTGGTATCTCCTTCAGGGGTCTCTCTCGATATCCCAGTCACCCGCGAGGGTAAACCGGAAGCGCCGGACTGGATTTCTCTGCACGAGAAATGCAGCGGCTTCTCTCTTCAGCGCGTCGAGGAAGGAGGGGTGACAGCGTCCGCGGGCAGCTGGAATCGGCTGGATGTCTTCACAGAGGACGGCTGCTCGGCTCCTCAAGCGTACTGCACCATAGTTCGCGCTGTAGCGGCGATAATGGTAATCAGCAGCTTCACCACCACAGGATAGCAGGCTGCAGCGACAGAGTGCTAGTTTTTACCAACACAGGGTCATGCAGGCAGCTGGCATCAGCAACAGTAGCTTGCAGCTCCCAGCTCACATTGCTTAAGGCAACGTTGGTAATATTTATACCTGACAGGTGCCGGGTTTGACGCAAGTTTGCTGGACATAAGACGTCAATTAAAGATGTCACTAGGAAGTGACAGTTATCAGTTGCTCATTAGAGTTCCATTACTAATCAAAACATAGCAAGCGGGGATTTCCAGGTTTGCTAAGTTTTTATCTTGTTGAAGAACTCGGAGTGTTATCTAGGAATATCAGATAGTGACTTCTGCTCTGTCATTGCACTAATTGGTCTCAAAGGAAGTAGCAGAGAGTCATGCTGGAATGTGGCTCTGTTCGTGTGAGGCCAGAGATGACTTTTCAGAAAATCGCACTTGAACGGTTATGCCAATATAGGGAATAAATGGATTTATAGCCGAATAGGGGCATAAGGTCACAGTATCGATCAGGAACCTAGATAAGCACGCAACACCCACTCCACGTTTTCATGTCCATCAAAATTACTAAAACTAAGCAATAAGATGCATGTGTAACATTGCCCACCCCAAAATACATAAATGCATTCGAAATAGGCGTACTTGTAATACATGGAATTTAGGTACTGTACATTTTTTTAAAGCATAGTAATCATTCAAAAAGTATTGCATATGAAATCAATGAACGATTATGCAAAAAAGAATTACACATGAAGTATCTCTGACAGAAGAAATGCGAGATAAATCATCACATAAAAATGCATTGTAATAACATGTGTGCTAGAGGCTGGTGTTATGTTGTTATGTCTCTAGATGTGTTTAGAAATAGAAGTGTGAAGCTTCTGTTCTCTAAGAATAGTTTTTACGTTAAGCAAAGAATTGTTCGTGCCAAAAAAGGTCAATATTAGAAAAATTGTCCAATTCAAAGAAAATAGATTTCCAAAGCTGCTGGCAGTTTTTGTTGATCAAAACTGAAGGCCGAATTCAGAGTTCATGGGAACACTGTGTGTCGGAAAGCTTCTCAAAAATTATTGTTTCTCTATGGGTGAGAACATCGTATCAGACAGGCTCGCAAAGAATTGGTCTACAAAATCAGGTGATAGTTCAACCAAATTAGATAGCGCTGTAACTTGGCAGGTGTGAGAATGATTGCTGTCATCGAAGGCAGGACCAGCAATGCTCACAGAACGTTGTACCTGGATGATGTTGCTTTTGTCACTCGCTCCACTGTTACCACTTGGCTGTAGTACAGGAGTCTCCACGAATGCCGTCATCAGGATTGGTAGCCGCTGGGGACAACACAATGCGTGAGCCGTTATTGGACTGAGCAAAGTATCAACGTCCATTGGTACTGCTGATGGAAGTGAAAGACAGATGTCCAACACGCATTCATCGCCGCAAAGCATACACCGTAGCACAGGTAAAATGCAATTTTGCCATATCGGTCTGAATGAAAGGAACCAGGTCATGTTTAGATCTCTCAGCCGGGCCAATCCGAGGACGTTAGTTATCCTGTCCCTGTAGCGCATTGCTAGGATTGTCTCTTCCATTCCCATGGGAGCTATGTCTGAGCCGAGGCTTGCCATAACGTAGCAGAATGGTCAAAAATAGGATCCCTGCGATGAGTCCCAAAAATAGTGGTATGCCGCCAAAGATGGAGTGCACAAAATTAGGAAAGATTCCCAAAATTGCCTGGAAGGGTGTTAGCAGTCCCGTAAAGACTGTCTTAAATATGCCTGGGATGCTTGTTGCACTAGACATGTTAAGGAGTTGGCTGAACATTTCTACGAAATGCACGGGGCAATTTGTTGATAAAAGGTCATGGACTTCAGTAGCCGTCCTTGCGACTAGAAGATCATACGTCTCTTTAGATGACGTTATAGGCACTGTTGTCTGTAAAAGCACAGATTTCATTTTGCTTAATGTATCAATTCGTATAGAATAGAGATTCAGACGAGGCCAGAGAGGAGTCACTATGTCTGGAGGCCCGCTCGGCAACAATGCTTGCATACAACATTTGACCATGGACGTTACTTGTACTAGATAACTTTTCCCTGGCGCGAGGCCACAGCACCTGTGATCCGTTCTAAGAATGTAACTCCCGTTTGCGAGTTGCATAAAGAAGGGCTCTATCTGAGTTGCAGGTGTGACTAGCTGGTGGCATAAGAGGTTGTTTGAATTTCCATCACATGCTCCGTGTAAATTAATACCCTGACACAAAAGTATACCGCTTAGTGAGTGTTTACAGTTATCACCACTAAGAAATACATTTTTGTCGCTGTCACTATAGCAAGAATGAGTGTATGGTAATTTCCATTCGGATTTTACATATCCCTTACCCAATTGTTCATATTGGCCAGCAGGTATGTACTCAAGGCATTTATGAAATCGGAAAGTTGTTATCGGAATTGTGATAATTCCGTGTATTATCCATTCAATGACAGGGCTCTCTGACATTGTCAATGATAATCTCTCGAGTTTTTCGATGCTCAGGATTGTATAGTCTGCTCCTTTCTGTGCCAAACTGATCTGTTTATCAGTAAGGTTAAAACTGGAAAATAATGACGTTGTGTTGATTAAACGCCAAGGCACATAGCCTGAACGAAGATTTTGCAGCGTCCAGCCTAATTCTATAATAGAGCGTAATTGAGACTGGCCATGTTGTAACATTAGCAAATCTCTGTCTATCACATCAAAGGCACAGGATACAATATTGTCCAAAGAATATATTCTGGAAGACAGAGTCATTAACCCGTTGTCTACCACAGAAAGTGATTTCTCCAAATTAATACGATCAATTTCTCGTATTTTTTCAGCAGTTTCAATTTGCTTTACTTTCCAAGCCTCGTTGTAAGCAGCATAGATGCTGGTCGCTATGAAACGCTTTTGACGCTGTTTGCGTGGTCCAAGAATGAAATCGCGCAAATCAGCACCATCTTTTAGTAAAGACAAGTGTTGCTTAATTTCAGCCAGTGTGGATGTAGTTAGCCATTCTAGGCAGAGTTTCCCTACACTGTATGTTGTTATAATCCCTGGATGTTGTCTCTGGGAGTATCTTGAGTCTAATCTGGTCATTTTTAAACCCTGTGTTTTATTCAGGAACCTATCTTGACAGCTATTTGTGTCTGTAGGCCAGATTAACCACTTTTTCCAATCAGGATGTGTTCTGTTGAAATGTAAAATTTGTGACACGTCTAACTCAATATCAGCTGTTGCATTTTCAGGTATTGGCTTCGGTATAGACGGTGTTTTCATTTCTTTGATCTTAGCTAGGCCAAGACAAGATGTTTGGTGTACAGTGTCATTTAAAAATAACATTTGTTCTGGTATCATGCAGGTTCTAAACAGTGCTTCTATGCCTTGCACCTGCCAATCTTTTGTACCCCAAATTGTTTTCGTTTCAATATTATTTTTCCAATAATCAAAACCAAATGTCATCATTTTGTCATAAAATGCTTCTGAATATATCAATTTAGAATTTGTCAGCATTGTTTTCATGCCTGTTTTATCTAACAGTTTGTAATAAAACGTTTCTGCATCACTGGTGTTAAACCCTGAGAAGTATTTGAATTTCTCAAAAAATGCTTTAGAACTGCTTTTAGGTGGTGTAGCACAATGTTCCCATTGATTATACATAAAAACATTTCTAGGCTGTGCAGATTTATGCAAGTAATGATCCCCATAGTGGGTGTAACAGAATAACTGCTCATAACTAGATGAACCTTGTAAATAATCATGATCTGTGAATCTAGCTGACATTACTAAATCAGACATCATGTCATTAATACTGTTAAAGTCCCAATCATCAGAGAATGTACTAGGTGTCACAAAGTCACTTAAGGAAACCTTTAGTTGATGAGGATACTTCAGGATTTCGACCGGACCATATATCTCATAGTCTGTTTTCTCCCATACTACCCCACCAGGTATTGGAATTGCTGTGACATTTACAGTTGACAGTTCTCTTTTCTTCACGTGGGATGATCTGTGTGGTTTCAGGACTAGGTTGATGTTCTGACTTGCTGTGTCCATTGTAATATATTTTCCTTCAATGAATTTTCCCAAACACAGTACCATGATGAGCCAAAGCAGGAGGAAAAATACACCTAGACCGAACCAGAACTCTAGCCAAGGGGAAATTAGGTAGATTTCCTTTAGTTGATGAAAGAGTTCCGTTGCTTTTTCTTTAAAAGACTTTTTTGTTTCTGGCATCACTTCGGGCTCGTTTAAATCTTCAGAGAAGTTGTCGAAGTTGATGAAATAACCAGAGGCAGTTCTGTCAATTGATGGGATTGTTCTTTCAATCTGTCTCTCGGTAGCACTTTCTGATGCCACATCATTGTAGACTGGTGTTGTTTCTTGACGAACTGTTTCAATCTGTGTTTCAAGAGGCACGAGTTCCATGGCATTATTGCATAGTCCTTCGTTGTGCACTGCAGGCTGATCGAATGTGATTAGTCTTTCAGTTTGAACCTCTTGGATTGTTGCAAGTTTGGGTATTCTGTTGTTTCTTGGGAGTCCACTGGGCCTACTGTTGATTATAGGCCACATGCTTGTGGTTTTACCAGATCGATAGACACAACTCTGTTCTCCTTTTTACCAGCAAGGGGCGGTAGCACAACTGATCTTGTTCCGGTGACTGCTAAGACAGGTACTGCTTTTCTGTAAGAAGGCCCAAATTCCTTCTTCACCGCGATCTTTTCTCTGACTAGATCCCCAATCTTTGGAATCCAGACAGGCCTTGCTGGGGCTGTTGCGGGTGGTGCCTCGTCAGTGGTACTTGGCTGTTGCTTTAACTTTATGTTGCTTAATGATTTTCTTGTTTCATTCAGTTCCTGTAAAACAGCCAAACGGTCTTTTACATCAAACTGCGTTGTTTCTTCTTGTACCACTGACATCTGACTATCGAGGTCCTGAACGTTCATTCTAATTCCGAACAATAGTTCGTATGGGCTGAAACCTTTTAGAGAATGTCTTGGCATGTTGTTAAGACTAGTCTGGACACTTATTAAATGTTTGACCCACCCAGCGCCTGAACCTAATACCTTCGCAGTTATAGATTGCTTTATATCCCGGTTTTTTCTTTCTACCACACTTGTGCGACGGACAAGAATACCGCAACCCAATTCCCATGCTAGCCATGGCCTCCCTATAAGCTCGAGAGCTGAAAGCGGGACCCTGGTCAGAATGGAACGTGGTAATTGCGCATATGCCGATATGGACTCGCAAATCTTTTATAACCGTTCTAGCGTCAGCCGAGCGCTGGAGGCCTCATTATTTAAGTGCTTTTCGTCTTAACTATTAATAGGACGCAGGATGGGGTGTAGGCAGCGTTACGCTCTTTCTGACTGGTAGCCGGTAGCAAGGTTCGCTACTGCGATCCCTATTACAGTTCTCACAGTTGTTTGCATATATTTGGTGTTCTACACTCATTCCCGGCCACCAGAATACTGATTGTAATTCAGTCAGTGATTCCTTGATCTCTCTGTGCCGTAGACCCAAACCCATGTGTGCGTCTGCTATTAAAAATATTCTCCTGTTCATGTTTGGAATTACTCTATCCCCCACTCCAGGGATTCGAGCAAAAGGAACGGAGTTTGCATCGATTATGTATGCATAATTGAGTGGATAGTTTACGGGTAGTGCTGCACAGTCGCCTTTTACGGTCGTTTTTACTGCCAGCATGGTTTCCCCGTCTATGTACTTATCTGTACGCTTTTTTGTGGCTACGGAAGCCGGGTTAGTTGCTTCCGTGGTGGCTGTATTAGCCAATGAATTCCCTGCAACGTGAACGCCATCACGTTGAAGACTCTGTGCGTGAATCACGTGAGTCTTTTGTAGTTCTTTGTGTAAAAGAGCTACCTCGTTCCAGAGCTTTTTATGCTTTATTGTGGCACCTGTGTCATCTTTGTAGTCGTTTTCGATCCAACTCTGCAGTTTGTTATTGTAAGAATTGACGCAAAAATGAGAATCGCACACTATAAGTGTGGGGAATTCGCGTTCTGCATTTTCGAGCGCCATCTTTAAAGATCTGATTTCAGTTCTCTGAACCGAACAGTTTCTTACAGATTCAGTTTTTGTTACTTTCGGTCTGAATTTACCGCACAGCCAACGACCTTTAATGATCGCACATGCTGCATTGTAGGATTTACTCTCTACATTAAAATGCTGTACAAAGCTATCTGTATAGATTATACAGGCGTATTGTGGGAGAGGCAGGATTTCGATTGGCAGAGGATATTCTTCTTCATATTCTAAATCATTCAGTTCTTCAAATTGCGGGGCGAAATAGTATTTCACGTCTTCCGCTCCTAGAGAATCTATGTACTGTATCCATTTCGGGTCCAGTGACACTGTAGGCAGGTTTACTGGGCTGAATAGCGCCTCGAAGGCGGATTCCGCTGTAAGGATATTAATCCGTTTGCCGTGTGCTAGTTCTCTTTCATTTGCTAATGCGATTTGCACTGCGTTCACAGTTCTTTCTGTGCGACTGAATGCTTTTTCTGCTTGTGTGTACAAGTGAGATTTAATTGAAATTGGTACCTTTTCTCCCTCATTAGAGGTTAGGTACGTGAATCCGCATCTTCCTGGGATGACTCGGATTACAAGATCGATCGTGTTGTCACGTGTATCTAATTTAGCTTTTGCTAACATGTCTGTTTGCAGTGATCTCAAAATTTCTGTGTGTTTTTGAGTCCAATTGATTTGTTTTAAATCAGGTTTAATTAGTTCGTAGAGAGGTTTAACCCTCTCTGCGTAATTTAGTATGTAAGTTCTTCCGAAATTCAGAAAACCTAGTATTGATTGTAAATTCTTCAGCGTTTTTGGAGCTTGGAGTACAGCGCACTTCTCTAAGAAGTTGTCCGCTAGGCTTTTCCCTTCACTTGATAATTCGTACCCTAAGAACAGTACTGTCAGATGGGCAATTCGGGATTTTTTAAAGTTGAATTTGTAACCCTCTGCTGCGAACCCAAGTATGATGGTGTTCACTCTTTTCAAGTGAGTATCCAAGTCGTCGTCTGTGAGATAAATATCATCTACGTAAGATAATGCTTCATCATCATAGATTTGTAGTAACTCTGTTACCCTAGCTGAGAATAGTCCTGGGCTGTTCTTGAACCCCTGTGGGAGTCGACAGAATTTTTTCTGTGACCCAAATGCGGAGAAAGCGGTCAAGTATCTGCTTTCTGGTGCAATGTTTTGACAAAAGAAACCATTAGAAATGTCTAATGTCGTTTTATATTTTTTCCTAACTATATTATTCATTAGGGCTGCACTATGCGAGTTTTGTACTGCAAAAGTTTTGCAACATGTATTAAGGTGTCTGTAGTCCAAAACTAGACGATATGAATTGTCTGGCTTGGAGACAGGAAACAAAGGATTGTTCATTTGAGAGGTGCATGTTTCAATCACCCCCTGGTACTCAAGTTGATCTAAGATCTCCCTGACCTGTTTTTTAGCTTCTTGCTTTATGGGATACTGCCGTTGGGCAGTTGGTTCACTTTTTAGTTGGATTTTGTGAGGCGGTGAATCCTCATCCCATCCTACATGATTTTTATATAATGCAGGTGCCTGGGCTACTGCCCATTTCCTTGCATATGTATATTTTTTGTGAATCGGAATGTGATTCGAGAAGGCAGGCATAATCACTTCTTCGCCACGAGGGCACTCCCTGACAAACTCTGGGGGCCAATCTTTTTCAGCTAACAGAATATCATAGCCTTTTGAGAGCTTATCCCAAAATAGACCCTTAATTTTCCTAGTCTTATCACCCTCCATACGCAATGTTATTTCGTATATTTTATGGGGCTCGCTAAGTCTGGCGTCGGCAGTTTCAACCTGAATGTATTCATTCGTGTCCACTGTCTCCAGATGACTCATCAAGATCTTGCGCGCTATACTGATTTCTGCTGCACTGTCCAACATTGTCAATGCCCACTCCCCGTTTTTCAACTGTGTCCTCAGTATTCTCGGCATGGTTGATTACTCTAATACTGGCTACCTTCTTTTTCTGAAATTGAGATTTCTTATTTTGAGCAGGTTCCTTGTCTTTGGACTTGGTGTGCTCTCCTGGGTCTGACCGTCCTCTTCTTTCCGAATTCTGTGGAAAAGATCGAGAGGGACGTGTATCAATACTTTGATATCTATCAGGTTTTTTTATATTATCCCTATTTCTAAGGTTATATCTTTTCTCAGAGGGCTCCCGTTGGGGAGACTGGCGTTCTCGAGTCGGAGTTCTTTCCCTCCGTCGAGGAGACCTTCCTCTGGACTGGAAAACTTTTTCCTTGGGAGTGGATTGTTTATTTCCATCCCAGCTCTTTTTAGGAGTATTTAAATTATTTTTAATAAATAATTTTTCAGGATTTTCGAGCTGTTGGGGCTTAACTGGTTTTCCACCCAAGCTGTCTCTACCTAATTCTTCATAGCATTTTTCTATGATTTTTGCAAGCTCAACAGGATCTTTTATATCTGTTTCCCTCAACTTCCGGCGGATCGCCACAGATGCTGCTTCTCCCTTTATGTTGGCTAATAATATAGCCGTGACCTGCTTGAAGTCTTTCAGTAATTTCATACCTAGATTTAAAGCGGGCTCTGGACCGAATTCATTTTGAATCTGTTTTAGCACTTCTGGTATTACCGCCATAGACGGAACACCGTGTGTTTTTGTGTAAATGGAAGCAAAGACTGTACCCCAAGTGTCACAGTCCTCCACGTGTGGTGCGATTCCCATAGGAAGGCAGATGGTCAAGATTCTGTGTTTCTCAATAGGGGTAGTATCAGGAAACACTGCCTCTATTTGAGTGATTATCTGGGCTAACCAGAAAGGAATTTGTTCCCGTTTTACGGGTGTTTTACTAAGACATGACTGTATGTTCTGTGGTGTAATTTTATTTGTGTTCCCCTGATGAGGGGTCAGCTGTGGTGTATTAACAGCTGGCTGGACTGTTGCAGTCCGTATTACATATTGGACTAATTGCCTATGTATTTTTATTAATGTGTTTAGCTGTGCTAACAGCTCTTCTCTAGACATTCTTGCAATGTCAGGATGTGGTGTGTAGCTGGCTAGAACCGGCCACGTGGCTCCTGGTCTACCTAGTGGACCGAGCCTAGTTATGTGATCATTATGTTTTAGGGCGCCATTAAACCAGAGCAGGTGCTCTTGAAATTTAAGTGGGATTTCAACCTCCTCGAAAGGAGCGTACTCTCCCGGAGGTTCCTCTATTTTGTAATAGTGAAACTCTTGTGTTATAGCGTTTACCGCTGGAAAGTTTATCCATGAATAGAATACCTCTGTCTGCCGATACTCGTGAGCCTCTATCACGAAAATTACTGTACCACCTTGAGGTGTCAGTCCGTTTTCTATAAGTTTTAAAGTTATAGATCTTCTTAACTGGACCGGGATGATAATAGCACCCGGGTCTGTGTATTCGGGACCTCGCTGAGTCGCATCTGCTGCGGCCCCAGCGGTGCCGTTGTTTTCTACTGACATTGTATAAATGCAGTTTTTGCAGAGTAGGTCTCCAAGGAGACAAAGATTAGATGCACAATATTTTGGAACACTGTATCCTTCAACGTTGAATAAACCAGAGCTTTACATAGGAATCTCTTCCTACTAAGGTCGGGCGGATTTTAACCTTTCACCCACTCCAGACGTCTATTGGAGTATTTACGGGAGAAAGGGGTCTGTGTGAAATATGCACGACTGAGTTACTCTACAAGTCTTGCGTTAGTTTATCGCCTTACCAAACGTTAGGGCGCCATGTAGTGTAGTTCCTAGTTTCCCACTGGCCCTGCGCATTGGAATAACATAAACAGTAGTATCGACGTGGAACTGCGGATATTCCAGGCCTCCACTGACTATGCTAAACTTAATTGGGTTGTGTTACCAACTAGCTCAGAGGTCACTGGAAACTTTCTTCTCTGCATAGGAAGTGATCAGCTTCCTTGGCACAGACAAGAAGGGATTCAGCTTTCCAACAACCGTGCAACATGACAACTTTGCTCCTCAGATCAAGAGTCGATCTCTAGGGTCGTGTGAAACAATAAACACAGATTTCACTCAGTCAGTCTAGTGCAGTTTACTTTCACAGTATGTAGAGAATAGAGAGACGGGCGTTAGTCAATAAAGGGTTAACATTTATTGAACAGTCTTTCTTCTCGTACAAGAGAAATGTATTGCCACAATTGCAATAACTGTTATTATAAAAAGTACGGACAGTAAGATAAGTATTGCGAAATAGAACTGTAAAAGCATTGATATGGTTTCTTAGCCATACAATGGTTTAAAAGTAATAAAACTTATATACAGTCATATATACATTAGGCTAACATACTCAACTGGTGCTTCTAACTAAGCCTACCCCAGTGTGCCTGACCTAAGCCTAACACGTGAAAGGGGAGTAAGTAAGTAGCTTAAGTTAAGTTGGTTTTGCCAAGGTTTGTTTCAAGAATTCTCGTCTAAGGGTTTAGTCAACACCATACCTCTGAATAGAATGATGGAGGATTGGTATCTCCTTCAGGGGTCTCTCTCGATATCCCAGTCACCCGCGAGGGTAAACCGGAAGCGCCGGGACTGGATTTCTCTGCACGAGAAATGCAGCGGCTTCTCTCTTCAGCGCGTCGAGGAAGGAGGGGTGACAGCGTCCGCGGGCAGCTGGAATCGGCTGGATGTCTTCGCAGAGGATGGCTGCTTGGCTCCTCAAGCGTACTGCACCATAGTTCGCGCTGTAGCGGCGATAATGGTAATCAGCAGCTTCACCACCACAGGATAGCAGGCTGCAGCGACAGAGTGCTAGTTTTTACCAACACAGGGTCATGCAGGCAGCTGGCATCAGCAACAGTAGCTTGCAGCTCACAGCTCACATTGCTTAAGGCAACGTTGGTAATATTTATACCTGACAGGTGCCGGGTTTGACGCAAGTTTGCTGGGCATAAGACGTCAATTAAAGATGTCACTAGGAAGTGACAGTTATCAGTTGCTCATTAGAGTTCCATTACTAATCAAAACATAGCAAGCGGGGATTTCCAGGTTTGCTAAGTTTTTATCTTGTTGAAGAACTCGGAGTGTTATCTAGGAATATCAGATAGTGACTTCTGCTCTGTCATTGCACTAATTGGTCGCAAAGGAAGTAGCAGAGAGTCATGCTGGAATGTGGCTCTGTTCGTGTGAGGCCAGAGATGACTTTTCAGAAAATCGCACTTGAACGGTTATGCCAATATAGGGAATAAATGGATTTATAGCCGAATAGGGGCATAAGGTCACAGTATCGATCAGGAACCTAGATAAGCACGCAACAAGACACCTACACCGATGGCCACGCCCTGGAGGCGGATTGAAGGGGGGTCCACGCCCGCCCGAA
This sequence comes from Lissotriton vulgaris, assembly GCF_964263255.1. Taxonomy (NCBI): domain Eukaryota; kingdom Metazoa; phylum Chordata; class Amphibia; order Caudata; family Salamandridae; genus Lissotriton; species Lissotriton vulgaris. Next base: position 107,808 of record NW_028254562.1, read on the forward strand.
GAAGGATAAAAGGAGCAACAAGCCAAGGAAGCATCCTCTTGTTCCTGTGCTCTGAAGCTGCACCTCTCCGTTGCACGTGAGCTCGAGACGGAACGAAGAGCCAATTTTGACCCACCCACCAGCCCCTGATGACAGCGATTTGTTTTGAATAAAGTCGAGTGACATGATCTTGTTTCTTTTACAGGTTGTTGTGAATAAAGTTGATAATTTCGGTATGTAATAAAGTTGTTGATCTTGCAACATGTATTTCGACAAAGTAATTGCAGCAGAGTTAAATATAGTGCTTAGTAGAAGTTATACTTTGAATTGCTCAGTATAATTGTCCTTTTTATTCTCTCTTAGTTTTAAAAATGTCGTATTTATTTTTGGTCGGGCGGTAAGGTCACGATCGGTGAGCAGTAATTGGAAGATCCCTAGAGGTGGGGCGTCACCCATTATGGATGGGAGCGCCCGGGGGGAGGCGGCCATTGGCCCCTCAAACGGGGAGGCGGTCCCCTTCTAAGGAAGGGGACGCCGAAAGGGAAGGCGGTCAAGGCCCCTCCCTGGGGAGGAGGGGCTACGGGCCCCTCCTGGGAATTTCCCGGGGCCAGGACATCTGCGACGGCAGATGTGGTAAGCAGTGTGGGGTGGGAGGGCGGTCTACGCTACCTTCTAGACACCTCACACGAGTCCTCGGACGACCACTAAAGATGGCGTCGAGTAAACACGGGCCCCCGTTAAGACAAGGGAAATTGGAAGTTGGCACAGAGGTACAGTCCTCTGTGCGCCCGCCCCTCACAAGTGAGGGGGGAGTTCTGGTATTAGGGATCTGACACCGGTTACGACCTTGCCGTTGGCCCGTAATGTTAGGATGTACAATTTCAATTTTGAGAAATGCATTTACAGGATGTTTTACTATCGGCTCGGAGAACCTTTGTATTAGAGATGTGTTAAGGTTAGCCAAGAACATCATAATGTGTAAATGAAATTGTACTTGATATGAAACTGTTATTTTAATGTTTTAATTTTGTTTCATATTTTAATAAATACGGCCGGGAGGGTAACTCCCTCCCGCCTTCCAAAAGTTCAGAACCGTTTCCGTCTTCCCATTCTTGGGGATTGTGTTGAGAGGGGGTGTCGGGTATCCCAACCATATGAGTAACTCACCATCTGTAAATTATGCGTACATGTGTGTAACGTACTATTTTGTGCAAAATCACAAATATATTTTTAAGATAGATGTCTCAAGTGTGCTTGCTGTGTGCCTCTTGAAGGAGTAATGCTGTCTCAGAAGGAGGGCAAGGT
>NW_028254563.1:0-66999 GCF_964263255.1 Lissotriton vulgaris
TTGAGATTTATTGCTTCAACTGAAACTATATTTTTGTCAGCCTCCAGCCAGTAGTAGGGCTGTCTTTGATTTCAGCCTCAACTCCTGTTGCATATGGTCACTCGCTACATTGTTACCTATTTTGAAAGTGGCTATTAATTTGAACAGTGATAAGGACATAAAAGTAAAATCCTAATGGAACAATGTTTTTGCTGAGTGATATCTGGGAGCTGGTGGATTATCCTCCTTGAAGCGACCGTTTATTGATCTTAAATTTAAGTGTTCCAGTTCCTGAATAAGAAATTTGGAGCACCATCTTTGCTTCACTTTTTTTACGGGGCCTTGGGCTGGAATTCCCCATGCGTCTGTAAGTTCCTGGGTCGTGTCGTCATCATAATCTCCCCCCAGGAGATGCGTGTTAAAGTCACCGGCCAGGATGATGTGTTCGGTGTTCTCTTCCTCCATTACTCTTTTAGTTCTTTACTCAGTTCTTTAGCTGTTTTTAATTTGTGTTTTGGATGTACATAAATGTTTATTATTATTACCTTTTGTGCCTTTTGACCCAGGAATAGTTTTACTATTGATGCTTGAATGCAACTTGGAGGAGTCATACTGATATATATAGGAAAGGTTTCGTTTATTTGGGTTATTGCAAATAGGGACTGTAGGCCCCCGGATCAACGTCCAAAGCCCTTCCTCTTTATTGCCGGAACAGAGCTAGAAGTGTAACCTTGTAACTCGGGTGGTTTTTCTTCCCAGGTTTCCTGAATAAAGATGATATCGAAGAATTTTAAGTAATTTAGGACTTCTTCGTCATTTAATTTGGATGTTAATACATTTATGTTTCAAATACACATGGTAATCTCATTTTTTGCTAGTTGTGGATTTTGAAAATTAGACTTCCCATGTCAATTTGGGTGAGCCGGTGTTAATGTTCTCTGTATGCTCTGCCAGTTGCTCGTAGCCGAAAAGCGGGTTAATGCCGATTGACCTGAGGTTGGAGAGCTGCTCCTTGCTCCTTTTAGAATTGAGGAAGACTTATTGTTTTCGTTGATGGTTGCTGATCTTAAAAAGGGGGCTGGGTAAGGTGGTTTTAGCACTGGTTTCAGGACTATCCCCCAGCTTTGGAAGGTATTTAGTTCCTGTATTATTCTCCTTGCTATCTCTGGCGTTTTCCATCTGGTTTTTGTAACCTCTAGACTGGCCTGCACGCTGTTTGACTGGAATTCAATTGACAGTAGGTCCAAGGTGTTAATATTCGCAAGGTTGGGGATTGATTGCAGAAGTCATAGTACATTTCCTCTGTTTAAAATGTCTCCCCGACCCCTTGATTTATAGTGGGGGGAAAAATGATGGTGTCTATTTCTTCTTCTTTATTGAATTTGTGGTTTGAATACCGAGGGAGCTCCCCATTAGTTGTAGTGTGTTCTTCTGGCCTTATGTTGTTGGTACTGCATGTCCTACGGTCGGTGCTATGTTGCAGCATAAGCGTTGTCTCCTTAGGTTTCCTGGTAGTATTCTGCGCCATTGCGCCATGTTGGGAGAATGTGTTTGTTGAGTGGTGGGGCTCTTTGAATTCGTCCTGTGTGTGGCTACCCTGCTTCATTACTGTGTGTGGGCGACTTTGGATGATGCTTTACTAGTTAGTAAGTCCTTGCTAGACGCGCTTTTCTTGCGATCAGTCTCCTCATTGCAAGGGAGGTTATTGTTTATTGTGTGTTCTCTACCAGGGGTTATACTCGATACCTCATTAGTGCCACTCTCCCTTCTTTGGGTTTTGTGTGAAGGGGAGGGATCTCCTAGCCGTGGCGTCGATGGCTCCCTAGATCCTCTTCCACTGCATGTTCTGGAGAGCCTGTGAGCTGAGGAAGCTGTTTTCCATGGAGCTTGATCTGGTTAATTGTTTTCTTGTTCCTTCCTTTCCTTTTTTTCTTTCGCCGGGTGTTCGTTGTCAAGGAATCTTTGTCAAACGATTCATTTTTAGGTCTCGGCTTCGAGACCTATTGTCACCGAGATGGGTCTGAAGGGACGTAGACTGGGGGACGAGCGCCGATTGCCCTTCGTGAACGCGCACGCCCCGCCCCGCCCCCAGCCGTGCACATCTCTTGCTCCAACGGTGCACAGCAAGGCAGCCTCTCGCCTCTCAATCAAGCGCACACACACACACACACAGGAGCGCACAGACACCCCCCCTTACAACTAAGCGGCACACTCAGACACATGCACACACACATTCCCGCACCCCCCCCCCCTAGCCGACCAGGGTCTGTGGACGCACACACACAGGCAGGCAGTCACGAGCCGTGCACACACAGACACACTCAGAGACAGACAGACACACGCACACACACACCCCCTCCCTCTCTGCCCACTCCCTCTCTGCCGCCCCCCTCTACCCCCACTCACCGGGCTCTTTCCCTCGCAGCGGGTCAGTGTCTTCTCCGCGATCTTCAGATGATGTGCACGCCCACGCTGCGTCTCGTGCGCGCCCACCACGCTGTTTCGCACCCGTTGATCCTCAGCTTGTTGCTTACAGCCAGTGGGTTGAACTTGAATGTACTCGACAAAATATCCTTGTATAACTAAAAACTGAGCATCATCTTCATCTCACGTTTGTAAAGGTAACCATGAACACCAATTGTGTTAAAATAGATTGAATACGATAGATCACCTTCCACTCGCCCATACATATACTTTAAATTCCTTATTCCTGATTAATTAGAACAAAGCAGTGCAGAAGATAATTTTTGGTTGCCTGTGGGTGGAGAGATGGGGTTAGCACTCTCTGCCCTCTTTTCCTATCATTGACTCTTTGGCGCTTATAGGAAAAACCCAAGCTACTTATACATTAGAGGAATTCTGCATAAGGATTATTATAGTGTGAGTGCAGAGTGCGCACAGTTCAGAGTGCGCAGACTGCAGAGTGTGAAGTAGTGAGTGCAGAGTGAGTGATCAGAGTGTGAGTGCAGAGTGCAGAGTGTGAAGTAGTGAGTGCAGAGTAGTGAGTGCAGAGTAGTGAATGCAGAGTAGTGAGTGCAGAGTAGTGAGTGCAGAGTAGTGAGTGCAGAGTAGTGAGTGCAGTGAGTAGTGAGTGCAGTGAGTGCAGAGTAGTGAGTGCAGAGTAGTGAGTAGTAAGTGCAGAGTAGTGAGTAGCGAGTGCAGAGTAGGGAGTAGTGAGTGCAGAGTAGTAAGTGCAGAGTAGTGAGTGCAGAGTAGTGAGTGTAGAGTAGTGAGTAGTGAGTGCAGAGTAGTGAGTAGTGAGTAGTGAGTGCAGAGTAGTGAGTAGTGAGTAGTGAGTGCAGAGTAGTGAGTGCAGAGTAGTGAGTGCAGAGTAGTGAGTAGTGAGTAGTGAGTGCAGAGTAGTGAGTAGTGAGTGCAGAGTAGTGAGTAGTGAGTGCAGAGTAGTGAGTGCAGAGTAGTGAGTAGTGAGTGCAGAGTAGTGAGTAGTGAGTGGTGTGTAGTGAGTGCAGAGGTGTGTGTAGTGAGTGCAGAGTAGTGAGTGCAGAGTAGTGAGTAGTGAGTGCAGAGTAGTGAGTGCAGAGTAGTGAGTGCAGAGTAGTGAGTGCAGAGTAGTGAGTGCAGAGTAGTGAGTAGTGAGTGCAGAGTAGTGAGTGCAGAATAGTGAGTGCAGAGTAGTGAGTGCAGAGTAGTGAGTAGTGAGTGCAGAGTAGTGAGTGCAGAGTAATGAGTGCAGTGTAGTGAGTAGTGAGTGCAGAGTAGTGAGTAGTGAGTGCTGAGTAGTGAGTGCAGAGTAGTGAGTAGTGAGTGCAGAGTAGTGAGTAGTGAGTAGTGAGTGCAGAGTAGTGAGTAGTGAGTGCAGAGTAGTGAGTGCAGAGTAGTGAGTAGTGAGTTCAGAGTAGTGAGTAGTGAGTGCAGAGTAGTGAGTAGTGAGTGCAGAGTAGTGAGTAGTGAGTGCAGAGTAGTGAGTGCGGAGTAGTGAGTAGAGAGTAGTGAGTAGTGAGTGCAGAGTAGTGAGTAGTGAGTAGTGAGTGCAGAGTAGTGAGTGCAGAGTAGTGAGTAGTGAGTGCAGAGTAGTGAGTAGTGAGTGCAGAGTAGTGAGTGCAGAGTAGTGAGTAGTGAGTGCAGAGTAGTGAGTAGTGAGTGCAGAGTAGTGAGTGCAGAGTAGTGAGTAGTGAGTGCAGAGTAGTGAGTAGTGAGTGGTGAGTAGTGAGTGCAGAGTAGTGTGTAGTGAGTAGTGGGTGCAGAGTAGTGAGTAGTGAGTGCAGAGTAGTGAGTAGTGAGTGCAGAGTAGTGAGTAGTGAGTGCAGAGTAGTGAGTGCAGAGTAGTGAGTGCAGAGTAGTGAGTAGTGAGTGCAGAGTAGTGAGTGCAGAGTAGTGAGTAGTGAGTGTAGTGAGTAGTGAGTGCAGAGTAGTGAGTAGTGAGTGCTGAGTAGTGAGTGCAGAGTAGTGAGTAGTGAGTGCAGAGTAGTGAGTAGTGAGTAGTGAGTGCAGAGTAGTGAGTAGTGAGTGCAGAGTAGTGAGTAGTGAGTGCAGAGTAGTGAGTGCAGAGTAGTGAGTAGTGAGTGCAGAGTAGTGAGTAGTGAGTGCAGAGTAGTGAGTAGTGAGTGCAGAGTAGTGCAGAGTAGTGAGTAGTGAGTGCAGAGTAGTGAGTAGTGAGTAGTGAGTGCAGAGTAGTGAGTAGTGAGTAGTGAGTGCAGAGTAGTGAGTGCAGAGTAGTGAGTAGTGAGTGCAGAGTAGCGAGTAGTGAGTGCAGAGTAGTGAGTAGTGAGTGCAGAGTAGTGAGTAGTGAGTGCAGAGTAGTGAGTGCAGAGTAGTGAGTAGTGAGTGCAGAGTAGTGAGTAGTGAGTGCAGAGTAGTGAGTGCAGAGTAGTGAGTAGTGAGTGCAGAGTAGTGAGTAGTGAGTGGTGAGTAGTGAGTGCAGAGTAGTGTGAAGTGTGTAGTGGGTGCAGAGTAGTGACTAGTGAGTGCAGAGTAGTGAGTAGTGAGTGCAGAGTAGTGAGTAGTGAGTGCAGAGTAGTGAGTAGTGAGTGCAGAGTAGTGAGTGGTGAGTGCAGAGTAGTGAGTAGTGAGTGCAGAGTAGTGAGTAGTGAGTGCAGAATAGTGAGTAGTGAGTGCAGAGTAGTGAGTGCAGAGTAGTGAGTAGTGAGTGCAGAGTAGTGAGTAGTGAGTGCAACGTAGTGAGTGCAGAGTAGTGAGTAGTGAGTGCAGAGTAGTGAGTGCAGAGTAGTGAGTAGTGAGTGCAGAGTAGTGAGTAGTGAGTGCAGAGTAGTGAGTAGTGAGTTCAGAGTAGTGAGTGCAGAGTAGTGAGTAGTGAGTGCAGAGTAGTGAGTAGTGAGTGCAGAGTAGTGAGTAGTGAGTGCAGAGTAGTAAGTAGGTAGTGTAGATTAGTGAGTAGTGAGTGCAGAGTAGTGAGTAGTGAGTGCAGAGTAGTGTGTAGTGAGTAGTGAGTGCAGAGTAGTGAGTAGTGAGTGCAGAGTAGTGAGTGCAGAGTAGTGAGTAGTGAGTGCAGAGTAGTGAGTGCAGAGTAGTGAGTAGTGAGTGCAGAGTAGTGAGTGCAGAGTAGTAAGTAGTGAGTGCAGAGTAGTGAGTAGTGAGTGCAGAGTAGTGAGTAGTGAGTGGAGAGTAGTGAGTGCAGAGTAGTGAGTAGTGAGTGCAGAGTAGTGAGTGCAGAGTAGTGAGTAGTGAGTGCAGAGTAGTGAGTAGTGAGTGCAGAGTAGTGAGTGCAGAGTAGTGAGTAGTGAGTGCAGAGTAGTGAGTAGTGAGTGCAGAGTAGTGAGTAGTGAGTAGTGAGTGCAGAGTAGTGAGTGCAGAGTAGTGAGTAGTGAGTGCAGAGTAGTGACTAGTGAGTGCAGAGTAGTGAGTGCAGAGTAGTGAGTAGTGAGTGCAGAGTAGTGAGTGCAGAGTAGTGAGTAGTGAGTGCAGAGTAGTGAGTGCAGAGTAGTGAGTGCAGAGTAGTGAGTAGTGAGTGCAGAGTAGTGAGTAGTGAGTGCAGAGTAGTGAGTACTGAGTGCAGAGTAGTGACTGCAGAGTAGTAAGTAGTGAGTGCAGATTAGTGAGTAGTGAGTGCAGAGTAGTGAGTAGTAAGTGCAGAGTACTGTGTAGTGAGTAGTGAGTGCAGAGTAGTGAGTAGTGAGTGCAGAGTAGTGAGTAGTGAGTGCAGAGTAGTGACTAGTGAGTGTAGAGTAGTGAGTGCAGAGTAGTGAGTAGTGAGTGCAGAGTAGTGAGTGCAGAGTAGTCAGTAGTGAGTGCAGAGTAGTGAGTGCAGAGTAGTGAGTAGTGAGTGCAGAGTAGTGAGTAGTGAGTGCAGAGTAGTGAGTAGTGAGTGCAGAGTAGTGAGTAGTGAGTGCAGAGTAGTGAGTGCAGAGTATTAAGTAGTGAGTGCAGATTAGTGAGAAGTGAGTGCAGAGTAGTGAGTAGTGAGTGCAGAGTAGTGTGTAGTGAGTAGTGAGTGCAGAGTAGTGTGTAGTGAGTAGTGAGTGCAGAGTAGTGTGTAGTGAGTAGTGAGTGCAGAGTAGTGAGTAGTGAGTGCAGAGTAGTGAGTGCAGAGTGAGTAGTGAGTAGTGAGTAGTGAGTGCAGAGTAGTGAGTCCAGAGTAGTGAGTAGTGAGTGCAGAGTAGTGAGTAGTGAGTGCAGAGTAGTGAGTAGTGAGTGCAGAGTAGTGAGTAGTGAGTGCAGAGTAGTGAGTAGTGAGTGCAGAGTAGTGAGTGCAGAGTAGTGAGTAGTGAGTGCAGAGTAGTGAGTGCAGAGTAGTGAGTAGTGAGTGCAGAGTAGTGAGTAGTGAGTGCAGAGTAGTGAGTGCAGAGTAGTGAGTGCAGAGTAGTGAGTAGTGAGTGCAGAGTAGTGAGTAGTGAGTGCATAGTGAGTAGTGAGTGCAGAGTAGTGAGTGCAGAGTAGTGAGTAGTGAGTAGTGAGTGCAGAGTAGTGAGTAGTGAGTGCAGAGTAGTGAGTACAGAGTAGTGAGTGCAGAGTAGTGAGTGCAGAGTAGTGAGTGCAGAGTAGTGAGTAGTGAGTGCAGAGTAGTGAGTGCAGAGTAGTGAGTGCAGAGTAGTGAGTGCAGAGTAGTGAGTAGTGAGTGCAGAGTAGTGAGTAGTGAGTGCAGAGTAGTGAGTAGTGAGTGCAGAGTAGTGAGTAGTGAGTGCAGAGTAGTGAGTAGTGAGTAGTGAGTGCAGAGTAGTGAGTGCAGAGTAGTGAGTAGTGAGTGCAGAGTAGTGAGTGCAGAGTAGTGAGTGCAGAGTAGTGAGTGCAGAGTAGTGAGTACAGAGTAGTGAGTAGTGAGTGCAGAGTAGTGAGTGCAGAGTAGTGAGTGCAGAGTAGTGAGTGCAGAGTCGTGAGTGCAGAGTAGTGAGTACAGAGTAGTGAGTGCAGAGTAGTGAGTAGTGAGTGCAGAGTAGTGAGTAGTGAGTGCAGAGTAGTGAGTAGTGAGTAGTGAGTGCAGAGTAGTGAGTAGTGAGTGAAGAGTAGTGAGTAGTGAGTGCAGAGTAGTGAGTGCAGAGTAGTGAGTAGTGAGTGCAGAGTAGTGAGTAGTGAGTGCAGAGTAGTGAGTAGTGAGTAGTGAGTGCAGAGTAGTGAGTAGTGAGTAGTGAGTGCAGCGTAGTGAGTGCAGAGTAGTGAGTGCAGAGTAGTGAGTACAGAGTAGTGAGTGCAGAGTAGTGAGTAGTGAGTACAGAGTAGTGAGTGCAGAGTAGTGAGTAGTGAGTGCAGAGTAGTGAGTAGTGAGTACAGAGTAGTGAGTGCAGAGTAGTGAGTAGTGAGTGCAGAGTAGTGAGTAGTGAGTGCAGAGTAGTGAGTGCAGAGTAGTGAGTAGTGAGTGCAGAGTAGTGAGTAGTGAGTGCAGAGTAGTGAGTAGTGAGTGCAGAGTAGTGAGTAGTGAGTGCAGAGTAGTGAGTAGTGAGTGCAGTGAGTAGTGAGTGCAGTGAGTAGTGAGTGCAGTGAGTAGTGAGTGCAGTGAGTAGTGAGTGCAGAGTAGTGAGTAGTGAGTAGTGAGTACAGAGTAGTGAGTAGGGAGTGCAGAGTAGTGAGTAGTGAGTGCAGAGTAGTGAGTAGTGAGTGCAGAGTAGTGAGTAGTGAATGCAGAGTAGTGAGTAGTGAGTGCAGAGTAGTGAGTGCAGAGTAGTGAGTACAGAGTAGTGAGTAGTGAGTAGTGAGTACAGAGTAGTGAGTGCAGAGTAGTGAGTAGTGAATGCAGAGTAGTGAGTAGTGAGTGCAGAGTAGTGAGTGCAGAGTAGTGAGTAGTGAATGCAGAGTAGTGAGTAGTGAGTGCAGAGTTGAGAGTAGTGAGTGCAGAGTAGTGAGTAGTGAGTGCAGAGTAGTGAGTAGTGGGTGCAGAGTAGTGAGTACAGAGTAGTGAGTAGTGAGTGCAGAGTAGTGAGTAGTGAATGCAGAGTAGTGAGTGGTGAGTGCAGAGTAGTGAGTAGTGAGTGCAGAGTAGTGAGTACAGAGTAGTGAGTAGTGAGTGCAGAGTAGTGAGTGCAGAGTGCAGAGTAGTGAGTGCAGTGAGTAGTGAGTGCAGTGAGTAGTGAGTGCAGTGAGTAGTGAGTGCAGAGTAGTGAGTAGTGAGACAGAGTAGTGAGTAGTGAGTGCAGTGAGTGCAGAGTAGTGAGTAGTGAGTGCAGTGAGTGCAGAGTAGTGAGTAGTGAGTGCAGAGTAGTGAGTAGTGAGTGCAGAGTAGTGAGTAGTGAGTGCAGAGTAGTGAGTGAAGAGTAGTGAGTAGTGAGTATTGAGTGCAGAGTAGTGAGTGCAGAGTAGTGAGTGCAGAGTAGTGAGTGTGCAGAGTAGTGAGTGCGGGTGCAGAGTGGTGTGTGCTGTTGAGTGCAGAGTGGTGTGTGCTGTTGAGTGCAGAGTGGTGTGTGCTGTTGAGTGCAGAGTGGTGTTTGCTGTTGAGTGCAGAGTGGTGTGTGCTGTTGAGTGCAGAGTGGTGTGTATTGGCAATGTAAATGACAATGCCATTTATTTATGATTTAAAGAAAAAAAAGAAATGTCATGAGCAATGCCAATAGCTCCACCTTTAATGATGCCGAGACCATTGCATTGTAAATGCTTGTTGTTGTTCTGTTCAATCTCTTTCCCTACTGGGGAAGGATCTCTAGATGTTTTATTGTCTCTAAGACTTCAGGTTCAATATCTTTTCCCCTGAAGGTGGGCAGTTCGTTACTCACTATGGTCTGGGTTTCATTTTTTTGTTTCATAGTGGAGAGTAAATCACCCAGTATTAATGGAAGCGTCAGTAGTTTGCCCACTATTGGAGCACAAGTGCATTCTTGTTGTTGTAACCTATCCTTGAGTGCTTCCTCTTGCCCTCGTTTTATTAGCCCGTTCAAGTCGGCTAAATTCAGATCAATCCCTGATGTAAAGTCAGCTAATGTTTGCAGTACTGTTAACTGAAGGTCCATTTTATGAGATTGGTATTGTAATGCTGCCGTTGAGTATTGCATTTTGCTCAATAGCACCGCCCAAATCGAGTCCTAGGTCTTATTTTTTTTTCCTTTGTTTCTGGATTTGCACAGTTTGTTAGTGTTGTTTGGTCGTGACTGTACGACGCAACTAATTCCTCCCATTCTTGTGATCCTAAGAAAGACATATCGCCGTTAGGGTTATAGTTACATTCTTGAAGGAGCGGCTCACTCCATTCTGGTATTCTAATGTCTCAAGATTTACCTTGAGACGTTTGAGGTGTTAAGGTTTGTAATTGGTTAGTTGACTGATGTGGAGTACTGGAGGTTTTTTTTAGCGATTTTTGCTCCTTTGATTTATTTTCTGCCTGGTTGGCTGTTTTGCTGGAGGTGGTTTAGTGAAATCTGGAGTCGATTGGTTTTATCGGACTATGTTGTTGCAATGCTTTGCATGTTTTTGAGGCACCTTGTGTCTCCTCTGCCTGGTAGAGTGTTTGATTAAATTTGGTGTCTGTTCTGATTTGCGACCTACCCAGCTGTTCCGTTTCTGGAGTTTCAAGCTCACTCCCCTCTGTGACTGCCTTTAAAGGCTGTGAGGGCTCTTCGTAGATGTCTGAGATGTGCATTGAGCTCACCACGACTTCCTGCTTCATCTGCCTTTGGTCAAGTTTAATTGCCCTTGTTTGTTCTTCTTGATTGATGTTTCCGTTGTCTTCTTTGTTTATAAGCCCCATATTTGATTCCCGCTTGTCATTTCTTCTTTTTTTTCTGGATTTTGTTGAAATTGTTGTATACTCCTGCTGATGTTTCCTCTTCCGTTGGTTTGGGGAGAGTATTCTGAATGAATTAACACAACAGTTTCATTTGATCCCCTTGTTTGGATATTTGTTGATGGTTGCAGGAGTTGATCCTTGTTTCCTGGTTGCAAAGGAGTTTGAAGCCCTTTTATTTCTCCTGTTTTTAAGAATATTATGGGCCCTGGGATTTTTAGAAATGAGAACTTGGTGTATATTTTGGGCTGAAATAAGGTGAGGTTTCTTGACTGCTGTGCGCCCTTTGTGCATATTAGGTCAAGCGTGTCGGGCCTGAGCTCAAGGTAGCTGTTGAGTCTATTTTTGCCTCCATTTTAATTCCCTCTTCTTATAATGATTCTGTTAATGATTTCTTTTCCTTTGTAGTTGAGATTTTTTGAATTAAGGATTTGGTATAGATGTTTTGAGGGAAGATTGGGGTCACGTTGGCCTCGTTGATTTCTTTCTTTTCTAACTTCCCACGTTTAGTTTTTTGCCCAGAAAACTGCCACCCTTGCTGCTATCCCCGTTTTCTCCCTCTTGCAAGTGTGTGGACTAGATTTGGAGAATCCGTGCTTCTCACATGGACAACTGTATGTGGCCAGCTCACGTGTCGGAAAACCTTCTGATTTATTCGTGTTCGCACCAGACGGAAAAACAAAAAATACTGTGTATCCACAAGCACTCGAATAAATAAACAGAATTAAAACAACACTTTAAAATGTTTTCCATATTAAAATGAATAACTTTCAATAAAAATGACTCAATGTAAATTGAATGTTATCATAACAAGTTTCCTTAAATTTCCTTTCTTCTGAGATTGCAGCAACGCACGACGGGTAAGCTAGTATAGTAATAAAATATAGTTGGAAGGTTACTACCTCACGGATCAATTAGTAATTTCAATGTAGATCAACACAACTGCATCTACATTTCCTCAATAGACTGGCGGACGATTAGCCTGAAGGTTTGGCAGGCACCTGTAACCTCTGCGCTAGCGCTTTGTTGACTACTTTTAAAATGGTAATTTTAACTTAAAAATTGTGAATTTCACTCTGTTGAGCACACGCTCATTTTTAGAAATCACTTACATTGCTGGCCGGTAGTTGGTCTCCCCGGTCCGCTGCAGCTGATTGTATGGAGGGAGTACCCACGAGGCCACCGTACCCTCACTTCCTGCATCTGCACACTAGAGCGGCCATTTTGGGCAGGGTTGGCGCTCTACTTCCAACAAGGCAGTGCATATAAAACATCAGCATGGCACCGACACACAGTGGACGTGCAGCAGGCGCGCCGCTGGTGCGCCAAAGGCAAGCCCATCTGCGCCCGTCCCTGCCCGAACCACGGCCAGGTCCAGAAATGCTGTCAGTTCCATGCCAAAAATGACCTACTCCAGGGAAGAACTATGCACTCTCAACACACAGGTCAGAAATTGCAATACTATACCTCTCATAAAATTCAATGATAACCCCCTCATCTGTGACACATGCAGACGTTTCCTTCCGGGGGAGACGGCAGCCCAGAGTTTAGGTTTTAAGCGGGGAGCCGCGAGTAAGGCAACAGTTACTGCGTGAAGAGTACCCGTGCTGTCTTCACCTAAGGGGGATTTAACATTGCCCCAATGGCGTTTTTCGGCCAGGTCACACATTTTTGCCCTGACCTTTATCACAGAGACTGCCCGTGATGGTTAAATGTTATTTAATTTTTCACACTTTGAGCCTCACAGTAGGGTGTGCCTTAGCGCGCGCATGCCACTGGGGGTCTAATTTTAGGTCCTGACGAATGCTGAGCAAATCGCAGTCTAACAGCTGTAACATGTTGACCATCATTTTTGTATAATCTTTAAGGACATTGGTTTCGTAACATAGAACCTATCAGTCCGTTCACTTGTTTTTAATAAATACAGGTTGGTCATTATTAAAATAGGTATAAAGACTACAACCTAATATTTTTTTTAAATTGCACCTACTATCACCACACTTTGATTTGGGCACTGTTGCATCCACCACATCCTGCTCCACTGTATACAGGCATTGTAGCACGCTGGGGAGGTACTAGATCACCCCAGCGGGGACCCCATGATGAAGCATGTCACCAGCTAGTGGTGAGTGAGGGCCCTTCTACAACAGGGAGATCCCTGTCCTGTTTTACAAAGTGGGATACAAGTACCCAGTTGTAGTTACAACCCAACTGGGTTAGGTGTTTGCCACTCCTGTGAGATGTGTGTGTTTTTTTGTCTTGACACATCACAATTTTTTAAGACATATGGTGTTTTGTAGCTTATTAGTTGAGTTTGAGCACTGTGCTTTTCACTCCTTCGTTGTTATTACACACATGCAGACGTGCCATAAACCCGGAGCCCAGCCCCAAGGAGGAGCCTACTCTTCCGCCCAAGACCAACACCTCTCACAAACAATTCCAGTGCGGCCTCATAAACGTCAGATCACTAGCAAAACATACCCTACATGTGCACGATCTGCTAAATGATCACGCTTTTGATTGCCTCTTTGTTACCGAAACATGGTTATCAGATTGCTCTAACCCTGACATAGCGCAGGCACTTCTCCAGGGCTACACCATCTTCAGATTAGATAGAAATGGGAAAAAGGGAGGAGGGATAGCCATTATCTACAGAGACCACCTGAAATGTTCCACATCACATACCTCTGAACTAAAGGACGCAGAAAACCTCTGCTTCAAATTCAAAATTGATAACTATACCACATTCGCTGGAGCACTGGTCTACAGGCCTCCTGGACCTGTAGATAACTTTCTTGATACTCTTGGAGATTATCTGAGCCCCCTGGTGGTGCGCTACTCCAATTTAATGATCCTGGGGGATTTCAATCTACACTTAGAGGTGGATGAATGCCCAAATACTAAAAACTTTAGGGAAATCACCAACTCCCTGGGACTGGTAATAGAATAGAGGGTCCACACATACAGCAAGACATACCCTAGATGGGATATGCACCAATGCCACTAACATCATAACTGCCTCTCCAGGCACACTTACCTGGACATGCCATAAACTCATCCCCTTTAATTTCATATATGATAACGGACAAACTACAAACAAAAAAAAACGCCACCAAGGCTCCCACACGAAACTGGATTAATATGCTTGCAAATCCTGACCTACAAACCCTGGCGGAAACTACTAAAACGGCTCTCACAGGGGACCCTGACACTGACAACGACCTGTTTAACAAATGGATGCTCTCCATTGCAAATCCCCTAGCTCCAAAAAGAAAGCCACTACCATAAAACCAAAACCCGCCCCCTAGTTTACCCCCCAATTGAAAGCCATGAAAGGCCAGTGCAGACAAATGGAAAAACAATGGAGGAAACACTATGAGGTCGAGGATATGAAAAATGCAGAAAGAACCAACAGAGGTGCAAAAAGAGACCTTGTTGCAAAGTCATCCTGTGCCACCAACTTTTTGCTGAATGGTACTGGTGGTAACTGACTAACTAACCAGGTCCAAAGCTAGTGCTATGCTAAAAGACACTTAGAATACAGTGAAAACACCTACATACACATGAGTGCACTATAGGTTTGGGTACCCCTGTGATTGGCATGACCTCCCCTGTAAGGCTCTAGTACATAATAGGGCAGGGGGATTAAAACCACCTCTTACTCAGAGGTGCAGAAAGAGGCAAGAGAAGTGCAGAAAGAAGCAACAGAGGTGCCAAAAGAGGCAAGAGAGGTGCAGAAAGAAGCAAGTGAAGTACAGAAAGAGGAAACAGAGGTGCAGAAAGAGGCAAGAGGGTTGCAGACAAAGGTAGGAGAGGTGCACAAAGAGGCAAGAGAGGGACAGAAAGAGGCAAGAGGGGTGCGGAAAGAAGGAAGAGAAGTATAGAAAGAAGCAACAGAGGTGCTGAAAGAGTTACATATGGTGCAGAAAGAGCAAGAGAAGTGCAGAAAAAAAGCAACAAAGGTACAGAAAGAGGCAAGAGAGGTGCCTAAACAGGCAGGAAAGGTGCAGGAAGAGGGAAGAGGGGTGCAGAAAGAGGCAAGAGGGGTACAGAAAGAGAAAAGAGGGGTGCAGAAAGAGGGAACAGAGGTGCACAAAGAGGCAAGAGAACTGCAGAATGAGCCAACAGAGGCGTAAAAACAGGCAAGCGGGGTGCAGAAAAAGGTAGGAGAGTTGCACAAAGAGGCAATAAAGGTACAGAAAGAGGCAGGAGGGGTACAGAAAGAAGGCAGAGAAGTACAAAAAGAAGCAACAGAGGTGCTGAAAGACTTACGAACAGTGCAGAAAGAGCAAGATAAGTGCAGGAAAAAGCAACAGAGGTACAGAAAGAGGCGAGAGGTGCATAAACAGGCAGGAAAGGTGCAGAAAGAGGGAAGAGGGGTGCATAAAGAGACAAAGGGCGGTACAACAAGAAAAAAGAGGGGTGCAGAAAGAGGGAACAGAGGTGCACAAAGAGGCAAGAGAACTGCAGAATGAGCCAACAGAGGCGCAAAAACAGGCAAGCGGGGTGCAGAAAAAGGTAGGAGAGTTGCACAAAGAGGCAAGAAAGGCACAGAAAGAGGCAGGACGTGTACAGAAAGAAGGCAGAGAAGTACAAAAAGAAGCAACAGAGGTGCTGAAAGAGTTATGAACGGTGCAGAAAGAGGAAGAGAAGTGCAGGAAAAAGTAACAGAGGTACAGAAAGAGGCGAGAGGTGCGTAAACAGGCAGGAAAGGTACAGAAAGAGGGAAGGGGGGCATAAAGAGACAAAGGGCGGTACAAAAAGAAAAAAGAGGGGTGCAGAAAGAGGGAACAGAGGTGCAAAAAGAGGCAAGAGGGGTATAGAAAGAGGAGAGCTGCACACAGAGGTAATAAATAGAGTTACAGAAAGAGACAGGTGGGGTACAGAAAGAAGGAAAAGAAGTGCAGAAAGAGGCAAGATAATTGCTGAAAGAAGCAACAGATGTGTAGATAGAAGCAAGAGAAGTGCAGAAAGAGGCAAGTGAGGTGCAGAAAGAAGCAAGGGGAGTGCAGAAAAAACCAACAGTGGTGCTGAAATGGGAGCAAAAGGTGCAGAAATAGTAAGAGAAGTACAGAAAGCAGCAACAGAGGTACAGAAAGAGGCAATAGAGGTGCAGAAACAGGCAGGAAAGGTGCAGAAACTGAGAACAGGGGTGCTAAAAGAGGCAAGAGAAGTACAGAAAGGGAAAAGAGGAGTGCAGAAAGAAGCAGGAGATCTACAGAAAAAAACTGAGGTGCTAAATAAGGTAAGTGAGGTGCAGAAAGAGGCAAGAGATCTGCAGATAAAAGCAACAGAGGTGCTGAAAGAGGGGAGTGAGGTGCAGAAAGAAGCGAGAGAGGTACAGAAAGAGGCAATAGAAATGCAGAAAGAAGCCACAGAGGTTCAGTAATATGCATGAGGGGTACAGAAAGAGGAGAGAGAAGTGCAGAAAGTAGCAAAAGAGTTGCTCAAAGATGGTTGCAGAAAGAGACAAGAGCAGTGCAGAAAGAATCAAGAGAAATGCAGAAAGAAGCAACAAAGGTGCAGAAGGAGGCACAATGGGAGTAGAAAGAAAAAAGAAAAGTGCAGAAAGAAGCAGTAGATGTGCTGAAAGAGGCACAAAGGGTGTGGAATGAGACAAGAGAAGTACAGAAAGAAGCAACAGAGGTACAGAAAGAGGCAAGAGTGGTGCATAAAAAAGAAAGAGAGGAATTGAAGGAGGTAAGAGAGTTGCACAAAGAGGTAAGAGGGGTGCGGAAAGAAGCAACAGATGTGCTGAAATAGGCAAGAGCGATGCAGAAAAAAAGCAAGTATAAGGAAGAGGCAACAGAGGTACAGAAAAATGCAAGAGAGGTACAGAAAGAGAAAAGAGAGGTACAGAAAGAAGCAAGTGTAGCACAGAAAGATGCAACAGAGGTGTAAAAAGAGGCAAGAGGGGTACAGAAAGAGGGAGGAGAGGTGCACAAAGAGGGAAGAGAGGTGTAGAAAGAAGCAACAGAGGTATAGAAAGAGGCAAAAGAGTTGCACAAAATGATAAGAGGGGTGCAGAAAGAGGCAAGAGGGGTGCAGAAAGAAGCAACATAGGTATAGAAAGAGGCAAAAGAGTTGCACAAAGAAGTAAGAGGGGTGCAGAAAGAAGCAACAGAAGTGCTAAAAGAGGCATGAGATGTTCAGGAAGACGCATGTGTAGCACAGAAAGAGGCAACAGAGGTGTAAAAAGAGGTATGAGGGGTGCAGAAAGAAGTAGGAGAGGTATAAAAAGGGACAAGAGAGGTACAGAAAGAGGCAGGAGGGATGCAGAAAGAAGGAAGAAAAATGCAGAAAAGAGGCAAGAGAATGTCTAAAAAAGCTACAGGGGTATAGAAAGAAGCAAGAGGGGGCAGAAAGAGGAAAGAAGAGAAGTGCAGAAATAAGTAACAGAGGTGCAGAAGGAGACAAGAGAACTGCAGAAAGAGGCAAGAGAGCTGCAAAAAAGGTAAAAGATGTGCCTAAAGAAGCAAGAGCCGTGCAGAAAGAACCAACAGAGGCGCAAAAAGAGGCAAGAGGGGTCCAGAAAAAGGTAGGAGGGGTACACAAATGGGCAAGAGAGATACAGAAAGAGGCAGGAAGGGTGCCAATAGAAGGCAGAGATGTGCAGAAAGAACTAACACAGGTGCTGAAAGCGGTGCAAAGAGTACAGAAAGAAGGAATAGAAGTGCAGAAATAAGAAACAGAGGTGCTGAAATGGGCAAGAGAGGTGCAGAAACAGGCAGGAAAGGTGCAGAAAGAAGGAATAGGGTTGCAGAAAAAAGGCACAAGAGGTACAGAAAGAAAAAAGAGGGGTGCAGAAAGAGGCACGAGATCTGCAGTAAAAAGCAACAGAGGTACTGAAAGAGGCAAATGAGGTGAAGAAAGAGGCAAGAGATCTGCAGAAAAAGCAACAGATGTAATGAAAGAGGCAAGTGAGGTGCAGAAAGAAACAAGAGAGATGCAGAAAGAGGCAATAGAAGTGCAAAAAAAAGCAATAGAGGTGCAGAAAGAGGCAAAAGGGGTGCAGAAAGGGGCAAGAAAAGTGCAGAAAAAGGCAATAAAGGTACAGATAGAGGCAAGAGACGTGTAGAAACAGACGGTAAAGATGTTGAAAGAGGGAACAGCATTACAGAAAGAGGCAAGAGAGATGCAGAAAGAGAAAAGAGAAAATAGAGGAATACAGAAAGAGGCAAGAGATCTGCAGAAAAAAGCAACAGAGGTGCAAAAAGAGGCAGGAGTGGTGCAGAAAGAGGGAAGAGAGGTATAGAAAGGCAAGAGAGTTGCACAAAGAGGCAGGAGGGGTGCAGAAAGAAGCAACATATTTGCCGAAAGAGGCAAGAGAGGTACAGAAAGAAGCAAGTGAAGTGCAGAAAGAGGCAACAGAGGTGCAAAAAGATGCAAGAGAGGTACAGAAACAAGCAGGAGAAGTGCAGAAAGAGGCAAGAGAATTGCTGAAAGAACCAACAGAGGTAAACAAATAGGCAAGAGGGGTACAGAAAAAGGTAGGAGGGGTACGAAAAGAAGGAATAGAAATACAGAAAGAAGTAACACAGGTGCTGAATGAGGTGCAAAGGGTTCAGAAAGAGCAAGAGAAGGGTCAGAAAGAGGATATAGAGGTACAGAAAGAGACAAGAGAGTTGCAGAACTAGGCAGGAAATCTGCAGAAAAAGGGAACAGGGATGCAGATAGAGGTAAGAGAGGGACAGCTAGAGTAAAGAGGGATGCACAAAGAGGCAGGAGATCTACAGATAACAGCAACAGAGACAGAGGTCATGAAAGAGGAAAGTGAGGTGCAGAAAGGAGCAAGAGATCTGCAGTAAAAACAACAGAGGTGCTGAAAGAGGCAGGTGAGGTGCAGAAAAAAGAAAGAGAGATGCAGAAAGAGGCAATAGAAGTGCAGAAAGTAGCAACAGAGGTGCAGAAAGAGGCAAAAGGTGTGCAGAAAGAGTCAAGAAAAGTGCATAAAGAGGCAAAAGAGATACAGAAAGATGCAAGAGAGGTGTAGAAACAGGCAGGATAGGTGCAGAAACAGGGAACAGGGGTTCAGAAAGAGACACAAGAGGAGCAGAAAGAAAAAAGAGGGGTGCAAAAAGAGGCAAAATATCTGCAGAAAAAAAGAAACAGAGGTTCTGAAAAAGGCAAGTGAGGTGCAAAAAGAAGCAAGAGAGGTACAGAAAGAGGCAAGAGAAGTGCTGAAAGAGGGACCATCTGTGCAGAAAGAGGCAAGAGAGGTACAGAAAGAAAGAATAGGTGTGCAGAAAGAGACAAGAGGTCTGCAGAAAAAATGCAACAGAGGTGCTGAAACGTGAGGTGCAGAAAGAAGCTAGAGATCTGCAGATAAAAGCAACAGAGGGACTGAAAGAGGCAAGTCAGGTACAGAAAGAAGCATGAGAGGCGCAGAAAGAAGCATCAGAGGTATAGAAAGAAACAAGCGAGTAC
Source organism: Lissotriton vulgaris (assembly GCF_964263255.1). Lineage (NCBI taxonomy): Eukaryota > Metazoa > Chordata > Amphibia > Caudata > Salamandridae > Lissotriton > Lissotriton vulgaris. The sequence continues at coordinate 18,527 of NW_028254563.1, forward strand.
AGAAAGAGGAGAGAGAAGTACAGAAAGAAGCAAAAGAGGTACTCAAAGAGGCAAGAGGGATACAGAAGGCGGCAGATGCAGTGCAGAAAGAACCAAGAGAAGTGCAGAAAGATGCAACAGAGGTGCAGAAGAAGGCACGAGGAGTGCAGAATGAAGGAAGAGAAGTGCAGAAAGAGGCAAGAGAATTGCTGAAAGAAGCAACAGAGGTGTAGAAATTAGCAAGAAAAGTATAGAAAGAGGGAAGACAAGTACAGAAAGACACAACAGGGTTGCATAAAGAAGAAAGACAGAAGCGTGGAAAGTGCAAAATGAAGAAACAGTTGTAAAAAAAGAGGCAAGAGAAGTGCAGAAAAAAGCAACAAAGGTGTAGAAGGAGGTAAAAGTAGTGCAGAAAGAAGAAAGAGAGTTCCAGAAACATGCAAAAGAAGTACATAAAGAGATAACAGGGGTTCAAAAAGAAGCATGAAAAGTGGAGAATGAAGCAACATGGATACAGAATGAGGCAATAGAAGTACAGAAAGAAGCAAGTGAGGTACAGGAAGAAGCAAGTGAGGTGCAGAAAGAGGCAAGAGAGGAGCGGAAACAAACAGGCAATAGATCTACAGAAAAAAGCAACAGATGTGCTGAAAGAGGCAAGTGAGGTACAGAAAGAAGCAAGAAATGCAGAAAGGCAATAGAAGTGCAGAAAGAAGCAACAGAGGTGCAGAAAGAGGCAAAAGGGGTGCAGAAAGAGGCAATAACATTGCAGAAAAGGGCAATAAAGCTACAGATAGAGGCAAGAGATGTGCAGAAAGAGACAGAAAAGATGTAGAAAGAGGGAACAGATGTGCATAAAGAGGCAAGATAGATGCAGAAAGAGAAAAGAGGAATACAGAAAGAGACAAGAGATCTGCAGAAAAAAGCAACAGAGGTGCAGAAAGAGGTAGGAGTGGTGCAGAAAGAAGGAAGAGAGGTATAGAAAGAGGCAAGAGAATTGCACAAGGAGGCAGGAGGGGTGCAGAAAGAAGCAAGTGGCGTACAGAAAGAGGCAACAGAGGTACATATAGACACAAGAGAGGTACATAAACAAGCAAGAGAAGTGCAGAAATAGGCAAGAGAATTGCTGAAAGAACCAACAGAGGTGAAAAAAGAGGCAAGAGGGGTACAGAACAAGGTATAAGGGGGGTTCACAAATAGAAAGTAGAGGTGCAGAAAGAGGGAGTAGGGGTACAGAAAGAAGGAATAGAAGTGCAGAAAGAAGTAACAGGCGCTGAAGGAGGTGCAAGGGTGCAGAAAGAGCAAGAGAAGGGTCAGAAAGAGGATACAGAGGTATTGAAAGAGGCAAGAGAGGTGCAGAACAGGGATGCAGATAGAGGTAAGAGAGGTGCAGATAGAGTAAAGAGGGATGCACAAAGAGGCGAGAGATCTACCGAATAAAGCAACAGAGGTGCTGAAGGAGGAAAGTGAGGTGCAGAAAGGAGCAAAAGATCTGCAGAAAAAAACAACAGAGGTGCTGAAAGAGGCAAGTGAGGTGCAGAAAGAAGCATGAGAGATGCAGAAAGAGGCAATAGAAGTGCAGAAAGAAGAAATAGAGGTGCAGAAAGAGGCAAAAGGGGTGCAGAAAGGGGCAAGAAAAGTTCAGAAAAAGGCAATAAAGGTAAGGATAGAGGCAAGAGACGTGCAGAAATAGACAGGAAAGATGTAGAAAGTAAGCATGGGCGAATTTTGCGGATCTCGCGTTCGCGGATTTTGCGGATTTGCGAACTCGCAATCCGCAAAATCCGCGAATTCTCGCGAATTTGCGGATTTTTTTTTTATGTTCGCACAGGTTTCTGCAAGTTTGCGAGGGTTTTGTACAATTTCGCAAATTGCGAAATTGTACAAAACGCGTGCGAACTTGCAGCAACCCGTGCGAACACAATAATATGAAGAGAAAGAAGCTCCTGGTCACAGGAACAGCACGGGGATTGCGCTCATGAAAGTCAAGGATGCAAAGGCCTCTACCCAGCATCACAGCTGACTTTCCACGGTAGATTTGGGAAGAGGCGCACCTGTCCAGCCTCGAAGACGCTCATGATTGTTTTTGGGCTAATGAATGAGTCACTGAATTTGAGCATCAACTAGTTCGAGCGCCCATGTGTGTGATACTATGCAATCGCCCCGAAGGGCACAGGGGTCCCTTGAATGAGCTGTCCATCATAGTGGGTGAATGGCGGGAAGACGGTGCAAACCGCGAGTGTGTGCGGGGGGGCCAAACGTGCGGGGCTTCCATGCGAGTTCACATGCCTCTTATGTGCATAAAAGGTCAGAGAAAGATCAGTTCAGCCTGGCCTCTTGTAACTATTTTAGGATGGCGCCGGCAAGCTGCCAGCGCCATCCTAAAATAGTTACTAAGTTAGCTTCAACAGGAAGCTCTAATAGATAAAATCGAGCACCTGCTTTATTTTATCTATTAGAGCTTCATGTTGAAGCTAACTTAGTAACTATTTTAGGATGGCGCTGGCAGCTTGCCGGCGCCATCCTAAAATAGTTACAACAGGCCAGGCTGCAAGTTTTGAACTTTTGCCCCCGGAAAACTCCGCCGCTCGCGGATTTGCGGATTTTCGGTAAATTCGCGGGAGTTCGCGGATTGCGAATTTACCGAAAATCCGCAAAATCCGCGAGCGGAACGGATTTTCTGCCCATGCTTAGTAGAAAGAAGGAACAGGGGTGCAGAGAGAGACACAAGAGGTGCAGAAAGAAAAAAGAGGGGTGCAAAAAGAGGCAAAATATCTGCAGAAAAAAGCAACAGAGGTTCTGAAAAAGGCAAGTGAGGTACAAAAAGAAGCAAGAGAGGTACAGAAAGAGGCAAGAGAGGTGCTGAAAGAGGGACCATCTGTGAAGAAAGAGGCAAGAGAGGTACAGAAAGAAAGAATAGGGGTGCAGAAAGAGACAAGAGGTCTGCAGAAAAAAGCAACAGAGGTGCTGAAACAGTCAAGTGAGGTGAAGAAAGAAGCTAGAGATCTGCAGATAAAAACAACAGAGGGACTGAAAGAGGCAAGTCAGGTACAGAAAGAAGCAAGAGAGGTGCAGAAAGAAGCATCAGAGGTGTAGAAAGAAACAAGCGAGTACAGAAAGAGGAGAGAGAAGTACAGAAAGAAGCACAAGAGTTACTCAAAGAGGCAACAGAGGTGCGTCTGAGGAAGTCACGAGGAGTGCAGAATGAAGGAAGAGTAGTGCAGAAAGAGGCAAGAGAATTGCTGAAAGAAGCAACAGAGGTGTAGAAATTAGCAAGAAAAGTATAGAAAGATGGAAGACAAGTAAAGAAAGACACAACAGGGGTGCAGAAAGAAGTAAGACAGAAGCATGGAAAGTGCACAATGAAGCAACAGTTGTGCATAAAGAGGCAAGAGAAGTACAGAAAAAAACAACAAAGGTGTAGAAGGAGGTAAAAATAGTGCAGAAAGAAGAAACAGCCTGATTCATGTACATGCCGTTTTGTGTGTCCCTAATAGCGAATAATAGCGACTCGCTATTGAGGAAACGCAAAATGGCATTCATGTACTTTTCGGGGAAAAAATAGCGACTCGCACGCGGGCGCTAAAGCCGTTAGCGACCTACAAAAAACGCAGAATAATCGCTATTTCCGGCCACCAGCGATCGGGATTGCGACTCGCAATCCCGATCGCACGGGATTGCGACTCGCAATCCCGTGCGATCGGGATTGCGAGTCGCATTCTCGCGGGATCTGGAAAACGGGAAGACGCATTCCGAGCACCGTGATGACATCACAACCAGGAAGCAGCCAAATCCCACCCCCAAACACCACAGTGACGCTATCATTCGAGTGTACACGACGGAAAGCTGCCGCTAAACCTCCGTTAGCGACTCCCGACCCGGGCGAAATAGCGACCGCCATGTCCGACGAACCTCTGCCTGGCCCCAGCAACAGCGCTGGCCACAAGCGCAAACTAAAGTTCTCCGAGCAGGAGCTGGAGAACCTTATAGAGGGGGTGGTGGCCAAACACGACCAGCTCTTTGGTGCCAACTCCAAGAGGGTCCCAGAACAGGAGAAGCGGAGGATCTGGGTGGGGATTGCCTCCAGCGTCAACTCTGTGGGCGTTGCGGACAGGTCGTTGGGGGAGCTGAAAAAGCGCTGGTACGACCTCCGAGGGCGTGCCAAGGAGAGGGTGGCGGAGCGCCTTGGTGAGGCATCAGGCACTGGAGGTGGTGGACCGACTGTCCCACCCAACACCCCCCTGGAGGACCAGGTAGAGGACACCTTGGAGAGGGAGGCATGTGTTGGCGTGACCACTCTGGACTCCTCCCGCCCCACCCAAGAGACCCAAGGTAAGTGGCATGCGACTGCGACCCTGTCCCCTATGACCGTCCCTGACCAAATAGGCTCACTCATTGGCCCTTAATCATGCCTATGTTGTGCATCAGGAAATGCCAGAGGCATTGTGGGAGACGTAGTATGTAGTAGTACCACAATGCGGCCAGAAAGGTTCCTAAGTGCGCAAATCCATAGCCATCCAGGGAATGTCACCCAGCATGCATGTAACATCTGCACGTCTGACAGTCACATGCACCTAATGAGTATCCACTTACCTTCACAGGTGCGGATGATAGCAGTGACAGCGAGAGGCTGCTGATCGACGAGGAGGCCCAGGAGGAGGAATCCCTACCCGCTACCCAGCCACCAGCCCCTGCTGCTGTGCCAACACCAGCAGCCAGGCCCCCCACCTTACCTGCTGCAACATCTGCAGGCCCACCGGCTGCCAAGGCCAGGCCCCCCACCTTACCTGCTGCAACATCTGCAGGCCCACCGGCTGCCAAGGCCAGGCCCCGCACCTTACCTGCTGCAACATCTGCAGGCCCACCAGCTGCCAAGGCCAGGCCCCCCACCAATGTGCCTCCAGTGCCTGCCGCACCTGCAACACCAGCTGCTACACCACCTGCAGCTCGTCCAATACGATCTGGGCCAGCCACATCCGCTACACAGCGGCCGAACAGCAGGAGGGGGAATGGGCATCTCCATGCCTGCATGAGCGTGGAGCGGGGAATGCTCCATTTACACCAGCGCCAGTCGCAGCAGCAAGGAGCCATCCAGCTCCAGCTGCATAAGATTGGCCGCAATGTGGCGGGAGTCGGCGAGCGGGTGGACCGCATGACGGCGGCCATGGAGCGCATGACGGCGGCAATGGAGGCCAATACTGCAGCGCTGGTGAAGCAGCGCAGTGTTGCACGCAGGCGCCACCACCAGCTGTTGAGCCAGCTGTCGACCTATAGTTGCTCAAATTATGTGGCAGCAAATGCCACCACCCAGCTGTCGCGGCGCTCTCTGACCCAGCAGCACCAACTGGTCCAGTGCTGAGAGGAGATTACCCGGGTGCTGGAGCACTTGACCACCGCCGTGATCCCACTGCTTACACCTGTGCTACCGGCCATCGTAGGGGGAGAGGATGCGAGTGAGGCTGCCTCCAGCGTGAGCAGCAACTCTGCCACGCAGGCCCCCCCACCTAGGCGCAGCACCAGGGCTACGCCTGGTCCAGCTGCCCAGGATGAGGAAGAGCCTCACAGGCGCCTGGGAAATGTGCGCCGGAGGCACCAATGACATTGTGTCAGGGACACAGGCGCAGGCGCAGGCTGAAGCTAAGCCTGCCATGAACCTTTACATGCAGTATGCTGGAATACTGGATTTTGAAAATAGTTGTTACCATGACCCTTTTATCTTGTGATTCAAACAAATACATTTATTTTGCTGCACACATTCGCCTTGTGTAATCATTACATTTTGCATGCAATTGTGATATGTGGGGTGGGGGAAGGGGGTGGGCTAGAAATTGTTAGCTGTGATGTGGTTGCGACGTCTGTGGCCTTCAGCTGGGTTCTCCCCGCGTGCATGGTGCGCATGTGCTGGTGGCCGGTCGTCCCCCTCAGATTCACTGCCTGAGATGTCAACTGGTATCCGGCGCTTGGTTGCAATGTTATGAAGCATTGCACAGACAGCCACAATGCGGCAACACGCTGCAGGACTGTAATACATGGCCCCACCTGTCTTGTGCAGTATACGGAACCTGCTCTTGAGCAGGCCAAATGTCCTTTCAATACAGTTCCTTGTCCGGATGTGCGCAACATTGTAGCGCCGTTGCTGAGGTGTGGCAGGGTTGAGGTAAGGGGTCAGGAGGTATTCCCGTAGGGCGTAGCCACTGTCACCTGAATGAGAGGAGCAGATGTTGATTGCCTGTGCAGCGCAGTTACTTCATAGCAATGTGACATTGTCGACAAAGTGTACTTACCAAGTAGGTGTCCTTCCCCATACTCTCCCCTGATCAGTTGTGTGTGGAGTCCGCTGTGCCTGAAGATAAAGGAGTCATGGGTACTCCCTGGGTACTGGGCCACAATGTCAGTGATGATGGTCTTGGCATTGCAGACCATCTGTATGTTGAGGGAGTGGTAGGACTTCCTGTTGCGATACATATACTCCATGCCAGCTGGTGGGCAGATGGCGACGTGGGTACAGTCTATGCAGCCGAGGACATGGGGAAAATGGGCAACATTATAAAATTGTAGTTTAGTGAGGTCCAATTCCTGTTGGCTCGTGGGAAATGTGATGTGCCGGTGGAGCTGGCTGAGCATGGCGTCAACAAAAGTGTGGAGGCAGCGTGACATGGTGGGCTGGGATATCCCCCCAGCAGCGGCTACTATGCCCTGGAAACTGCCGGAGGCCAGGAGGTGCAGGCTGCACAATACCTGCACATGTGTGGGCACAGAATTGTTTCGCCTTGTTGGGTGCTGCATGATGGGGTCGAGTTCTTGTATCAGCCAGGTGATCATTTCCCCATTCAGCCTGTATTTTGCATAAATCAGTTCTCTGGTTTGGCCCAGCAAGGTGACCCGCTGCCGGTAAATCCTTGCCTGCCTCATGCGTCTCCTCCGTGCTGCTCGCTGTAGCCTTCGCCGCCTCACCACCATGTACATCCCAGGCATTGTGGAACGCCTAATGCTGCTGCTGAATGTCCTTATGTGTGATTGGTCAGGCCTGGACCTGTTGGTGATTGGCTAACAGTTTTTCAAATTTAGCTTCATCATGGCTTTTATGGTTACCACCTGCTTTGAGTTGTCCTTAAATTGCGCCGCGCAAACGTGCGATTTAGTGCTTTTTCGCTAATGTATTTCTTTCATGAATGCCGATTGAGACAATATTGCGTTTCGCTAACCATTTCGCAGATTCCGTGGTTGGTCGCTATTTCCGTGTCGCTAATGCTCGACTTCCCGGAGTCTGCGACTATTACAGCGTAATCGCTATTCCAATCGCTATTATTTTTTAGCGATTTCGCTATTTCGTACTTGAATGCCGATTCCGTGTTTTGCACCCGCAATTGCGTTTTCGCAGCCATTGTGGGCGCTATTTCGCTTCATGAATCAGGCGGAAAGAGAGTTCCAGAAACATGCAAAAGATTTACATAAAGAGACAACAGGGGTGAAAAAGAAGCATTAAAAGGGCAGAATGAAGCAACATGGATGCAGAATGAGGCAAGAGAAGTACAGAAAGTAGCAAGTGAGGTACAAGAGGAAGCAAGTGAGGTACAGAAAGAAGCAAGAGAGGAGCAGAAACAAACAGGCAAGAGATCTGCAGAAAAAAAAACAGATGTGCTGAAAGAGGCAAGTGAGGTGCAGAAAGAAGCAAGAAATGCAGAAAGGCAATCGAAGTGCAGAAAGAAGGAACAGAGGTGCAGAAAGAGGCAAAGGGGTGCAGAAAGAGGCAATATTAGTGCAGAAAAAGGCAATGAAGGTACAGATAGAGGCGAGAGATGTGCAGAAACAGCCAGAAAAGATGGAGAAAGAGGGAACCGGGTTGCAGAAAGAGCAAGAGAGATGCAGAAAGATAAAAGAGGAATACAGAAAGAGGCAAGAGATCTGCAGAAAAAAGCAACAGAGGTGCAGAAAGAGGTAGGAGTGGTGCAGAAGAGAGGTACAGAAACACGCAAGAGAAGTGCAGAAAGAGGCAAGAGAATTGCGGAAAGAACCAACAAAGGTGAAAAAAGAGGCAAAAGGGGTACAGAAAAAGGTAGGAGGGGTTCTCAAATAGGAAGTAGAGGTGCAGAGAAAGCGGAGTAGGGGTACAGAAAGAAGAAATAGAAGTGCAGAAAGAAGTAACAGGCGCTGAAGGAGGTGCAAGGGTGCAGAAAGAGCAAGAGAAGGGTCAGAAAGAGGATACAGAGGTACTGAAAGAGGCAAGAGAGGTGCAGAACAGGGATCCAGGTAGAGGTAAGAGAGGTGCAGATAGAGTAAAGAGGGATGCCTAAAGAGGCAAGAGATCTACAGAATAAAGCAACAGAGGTGCTGAAAGAGGAACGTGAAGTGCAGAGAGGAGCATGAGATCTGCAGACAAAAACAACACAGGTGCTGAAAGAGGCAAGTGAGGTGCAGAAAGAAGCAAGAGAGATGTAGGAAGAGGAATAGAAGTGCAGAAAGTAGCAACAAAGGTGCAGAAAGAGGCAAAAGGTGTGCAGAAAGAGGCAAGAAAAGTGCTTAAAGAGACAACAGAGATACAGAAAGATGCAAGAGAGGTGCAGAAACAAGCAAGAGAAGTGCAGAAAGAAGGAACAGAGGTGCAGAAAGAGGCAAAGGGATGCAGAAAGAGGCAATAATAGTGCCGAAAAAGGCAATGAAGGTACAGATAGAGGCGAGAGATGTGCAGAAACAGCCAGAAAAGATGGGGAAAGAGGGAACCGGGTTGCAGAAAGAGGCAAGAGAGATGCAGAAAGATAAAAGAGGAATACAGAAAGAGGCAAGAGATCTGCAGAAAAAAGCAACAGAGGTGCAGAAAGAGGTAGGAGTGGTGCAGAAGAGAGGTACAGAAACAAGCAAGAGAAGTGCAGAAAGAGGCAAGAGAATTGCGGAGAGAACCAACAAAGGTGAAAAAAGAGGCAAAAGGGGTACAGAAAAAGGTAGGAGGGGTTCTCAAATAGGAAGTAGAGGTGCAGAAAAAGGGGAGTAGGGGTACAGAAAGAAGGAATAGAAGTGCAGAAAGAAGTAACAGGCGCTGAAGGAGGTGCAAGGGTGCAGAAAGAGCAAGAGAAGGGTCAGAAAGAGGATACAGAGGTATTGAAAGAGGCAAGAGAGGTGCAGAACAGGGATGCAGATAGAGGTAAGAGAGGTGCAGATAGAGTAAAGAGGGATGTACAAAGAGGCAAGAGATCTACCAAATAAAGCAACAGAGGTGCTGAAGGAGGAAAGTGAGGTGCAGAAAGGAGCAAGAGATCTGCAGAAAAAAAACAGAGGTGCTGAAAGAGGCAAGTGAGGTGCAGAAAGAAGCAAGAGAGATGCAGAAAGAGGCAATAGAAGTGCAGAAAGAAGAAATAGAGGTGCAGAAAGAGGCAAAAGGGGTGCAGAAAGGGGCAAGAAAAGTTCAGAAAAAGGCAATAAAGGTAAGGATAGAGGCAAGAGACGTGCAGAAATAGACAGGAAAGATGTAGAAAGAGGGAACAGGGGTGCAGAAAGAGACACAAGAGGTGCAGAAAGAAAAAAGAGGGGTGCAAAAAGAGGCAAAATATCTGCAAAAAAAGCAACAGAGGTTCTGAAAAAGGCAAGTGAGGTACAAAAAGAAGCAAGAGAGGTACAGAAAGAGGCAAGAGAGGTGCTGAAAGAGGGACCATCTGTGAAGAAAGAGGCAAGAGAGGTACAGAAAGAAAGAATAGGGGTGCAGAAAGAGACAAGAGGTCTGCAGAAAAAAGCAACAGAGGTGCTGAAACAGTCAAGTGAGGTGAAGAAAGAAGCTAGAGATCTGCAGATAAAAACAACAGAGGGACTGAAAGAGGCAAGTCAGGTACAGAAAGAAGCAAGAGAGGCGCAGAAAGAAGCATCAGAAGTGTAGAAAGAAACAAGCGAGTACAGTAAGAGGAGAGAGAAGTACAGAAAGAAGCACAAGAGGTACTCAAAGAGGCAAGAGGAATACAGAAGGCGGCAGATGCAGTGCAGAAAGAACCAAGAGAAGTGCAGAAAGACGCAACAGAGGTGCGTCTGAGGAAGTCACGAGGAGTGCAGAATGAAGGAAGAGTAGTGCAGAAAGAGGCAAGAGAATTGCTGAAAGAAGCAACAGAGGTGTAGAAAATAGCAAGAGATGTATAGAAAGAGGGAAGACAAGTACAGAAAGACACAACAGGGGTGCAGAAAGAAGAAAGACAGAAGCATGGAAAGTGCACAATGAAGCAACAGTTGTGCATAAAGAGGCAAGAGAAGTACAGAAAAAAACAACAAAGGTGTAGAAGGAGGTAAAAATAGTGCAGAAAGAAGAAAGAGAGTTCCAGAAACATGCAAAAGATTTACATAAAGAGACAACAGGGGTGAAAAAGAAGCATGAAAAGTACAGAATGAAGCAACATGGATGCAGAATGAGGCAAGAGAAGTACAGAAAGTAGCAAGTGAGGTACAAGAAGAAGCAAGTGAGGTACAGAAAGAAGCAAGAGAGGAGCAGAAACAAACAGGCAAGAGATCTGCAGAAAAAAAGCAACAGATGTGCTGAAAGAGGCAAGTGAGGTGCAGAAAGAAGCAAGAAATGCAGAAAGGCAATCGAAGTGCAGAAAGAAGGAACAGAGGTGCAGAAAGAGGCAAAGGGGTGCAGAAAGAGGTAATAATAGTGCAGAAAAAGGCAATGAAGGTACAGATAGTGCCGAGAGATGTGCAGAAACAGCCAGAAAAGATGGAGAAAGAGGGAACCGGGTTGCAGAAAGAGGCAAGAGAGATGCAGAAAGATAAAAGAGGAATACAGAAAGAGGCAAGAGATCTGCAGAAAAAGCAACAGAGGTGCAGAAAGAGGTAGGAGTGGTGCAGAAGAGAGGTACAGAAACAAGCAAGAGAAGTGCAGAAAGAGGCAAGAGAATTGCAGAAAGAACCAACAAAGGTGAAAAAAGAGGCAAAAGGGGTACAGAAAAAGGTAGGAGGGGTTCTCAAATAGGAAGTAGAGGTGCAGAAAAAGGGGAGTAGGGGTACACAAAGAAGAAATAGAAGTGCAGAAAGAAGTAACAGGCGCTGAAGGAGGTGCAAGGGTGCAGAAAGAGCAAGAGAAGGGTCAGAAAGAGGATACAGAGGTACTGAAAGAGGCAAGAGAGGTGCAGAACAGGGATCCAGGTAGAGGTAAGAGAGGTGCAGATAGAGTAAAGAGGGATGCCCAAAGAGGCAAGAGATCTACAGAATAAAGCAACAGAGGTGCTGAAAGAGGAACGTGAAGTGCAGAAAGGAGCAAGAGATCTGCAGAAAAAAACAACAAAGGTGCTGAAAGAGGCAAGTTAGGTGCAGAAAGAAGCAAGAGAGATGTAGGAAGAGGAATAGAAATGCAGAAAGTAGCAACAGAGGTGCAGAAAGAGGCAAAAGGTGTGCAGAAAGAGGCAAGAAAAGTGCATAAAGAGATAAGAGATACAGAAAGATGCAAGAGAGGTGCAGAAACAAGCAAGAGAAGTGCAGAAAGAGGCAAGAGAATTGGTGAAAGAACCAACAGAGGTGAAAAAAGCGGCAAGAGGGGTACAGAAAAAGGTAGGAGGGCTTCACAAATAGGAAGTAGAGATGCAGAAAGAGGGAGTAGGGGTACATAAAGAAGAAATAGAAGTGCAGAAAGAAGTAACAGGCACTGAAGGAGGTGCAAGGGTGCAGAAAGAGCAAGAGAATGGTCAGAAAGAGGATACAGAGGTACTGAAAGAGGCAAGAGAGGTGCAGAACAGGGATGCAGATAGAGGTAAGATAGGTGCAGATAGAGTAAAGAGGAATGCACAAAGAGGCAAGAGATCTACAGAAAAAAAGCAACAGAGGTACTGAAAGAGGCACGTGAGGTGCAGAAAGAAGCAAGAGAGATGCAGAAAGAGGAAAGAGAACTGCAGAAAGTAGTAAAAGAGGTACAGAAAGAGGCAAAAGGTGTGCAGAATGACGCAGGAAAAGTGCATAAAGAGGCAACAGAGAAACAGAAATATGCAAGAGAGGTGCAGAAACAGCCAGGAAAGGTACATAACAGGGAACAGGGGTGCAGAAAGAGACACAAGAGGTGCAGAAAGAAAAAAGAGGGGTGCAAAAAGAGGCAAGATATCTGCGGAAAAAAGCAACAGAGGTGCTGAAAAAAGGCAAGTGAGGTGCAAAAAGAAGCAAGAGAGGTACAGAAAGGCAATAGAAGTGAAGAAAGAAGCAACAGAGGTGCAGAAAGAGGCAAAAGGGGTGCAGAAAGAGGCAATAATATTGCAGAAAAAGGCAATACAGGTACAGATAGAGGCAAGAGATGTGCAGAAACATACATAAAAGATGTAGAAAGAGGGAACAGGGGTACAGAAAGAGGCAAGAGAGATGCAGAAAGAGAAAAGAGGAATACAGAAAAAGGCAAGAGATCTGCAGAAAAAAGCAACAGAGGTGCAGAAAGAGGCAGGAGTTGTGCAGAAAGAAGGAAGAGAGTTATAGAAAGAGGCAAGAGAATTCGCACAAGGAGGCAGGAGGGGTGCAGAAAGAAGCAACATATTTGCCAAAAGAGGCAAGAGAGGTACAGAAAGAAGCAAGTAGAGTGCCAAAAGAGGCAACAGAGGTACATAAAGACACAAGAGAGGTACAGAAACAAGCAAGATAAGTGCATAAAGAGGTAAGAGAATTGCTAAAAGAACCAACAGAGGTGAAAAAAGAGGCAAGAGGGTACAGAAAAAGGTAGGAGGGGTTTACAAATAGGAAGTAGAGGTGCAGAAAGAGGGAGTAGGGTTACAGAAAGAAGGAATAGAAGTGCAGAAAGAAGTAACAGGCGCTGAAGGAGGTGCAAGGGTGCAGAAAGAGCAAGAGAAGGGTCAGAAAGAGGATACAGAGGTACTGAAAGAGGCAAGAGAGGTGCAGAACAGGGATCCAGGTAGAGGTAAGAGAGGTGCAGATAGAGTAAAGAGGGATGCCCAAAGAGGCAAGAGATCTACAGAATAAAGCAACAGAGGTGCTGAAAGAGGAACGTGAAGTGCAGAAAGGAGCATGAGATCTGCAGAAAAAAACAACACAGGTGCTGAAAGAGGCAAGTGAGGTGCAGAAAGAAGCAAGAGAGATGTAGGAAGAGGAAGAGAAGTGCAGAAAGTAGCAACAAAGGTGCAGAAAGAGGCAAAAGGTGTGCAGAAAGAGGCAAGAAAAGTGCATAAAGAGACAACAGAGATACAGAAAGATGCAAGAGAGGTGCAGAAACAAGCAAGAGAAGTGCAGAAAGAAGGAACAGAGGTGCAGAAAGAGGCAAAGGGGTGCAGAAAGAGGCAATAATAGTGCCGAAAAAGGCAATGAAGGTACAGATAGAGGCGAGAGATGTGCAGAAACAGCCAGAAAAGATGGAGAAAGAGGGAACCGGGTTGCAGAAAGAGGCAAGAGAGATGCAGAAAGATAAAAGAGGAATACAGAAAGAGGCAAGAGATCTGCAGAAAAAAGCAACAGAGGTGCAGAAAGAGGTAGGAGTGGTGCAGAAGAGAGGTACAGAAACAAGCAAGAGAAGTGCAGAAAGAGGCAAGAGAATTGCGGAGAGAACCAACAAAGGTGAAAAAAGAGGCAAAAGGGGTACAGAAAAAGGTAGGAGGGGTTCTCAAATAGGAAGTAGAGGTGCAGAAAAAGGGGAGTAGGGGTACAGAAAGAAGGAATAGAAGTGCAGAAAGAAGTAACAGGCGCTGAAGGAGGTGCAAGGGTGCAGAAAGAGCAAGAGAAGGGTCAGAAAGAGGATACAGAGGTATTGAAAGAGGCAAGAGAGGTGCAGAACAGGAATGCAGATAGAGGTAAGAGAGGTACAGATAGAGTAAAGAGGGATGTACAAAGAGGCAAGAGATCTACCGAATAAAGCAACAGAGGTGCTGAAGGAGGAAAGTGAGGTGCAGAAAGGAGCAAGAGATCTGCAGAAAAAAAAACAGAGGTGCTGAAAGAGGCAAGTGAGGTGCAGAAAGAAGCAAGAGAGATGCAGAAAGAGGCAATAGAAGTGCAGAAAGAAGAAATAGAGGTGCAGAAAGAGGCAAAAGGGGTGCAGAAAGGGGCAAGAAAAGTTCAGAAAAAGGCAATAAAGGTAAGGATAGAGGCAAGAGACGTGCAGAAATAGACAGGAAAGATGTAGAAAGAGGGAACAGGGGTGCAGAAAGAGACACAAGAGGTGCAGAAAGAAAAAAGAGGGGTGCAAAAAGAGGCAAAATATCTGCAAAAAAAGCAACAGAGGTTCTGAAAAAGGCAAGTGAGGTACAAAAAGAAGCAAGAGAGGTACAGAAAGAGGCAAGAGAGGTGCTGAAAGAGGGACCCTCTGTGAAGAAAGAGGCAAGAGAGGTACAGAAAGAAAGAATAGGGGTGCAGAAAGAGACAAGAGGTCTGCAGAAAAAAGCAACAGAGGTGCTGAAACAGTCAAGTGAGGTGAAGAAAGAAGCTAGAGATCTGCAGATAAAAACAACAGAGGGACTGAAAGAGGCAAGTCAGGTACAGAAAGAAGCAAGAGAGGCGCAGAAAGAAGCATCAGAGGTGTAGAAAGAAACAAGCGAGTACAGTAAGAGGAGAGAGAAGTACAGAAAGAAGCACAAGAGGTACTCAAAGAGGCAAGAGGAATACAGAAGGCGGCAGATGCAGTGCAGAAAGAACCAAGAGAAGTGCAGAAAGACGCAACAGAGGTGCGTCTGAGGAAGTCACGAGGAGTGCAGAATGAAGGAAGAGTAGTGCAGAAAGAGGCAAGAGAATTGCTGAAAGAAGCAACAGAGGTGTAGAAAATAGCAAGAGAAGTATAGAAAGAGGGAAGACAAGTACAGAAAGACACAACAGGGGTGCAGAAAGAAGAAAGACAGAAGCATGGAAAGTGCACAATGAAGCAACAGTTGTGCATAAAGAGGCAAGAGAAGTACAGAAAAAAACAACAAAGGTGTAGAAGGAGGTAAAAATAGTGCAGAAAGAAGAAAGAGAGTTCCAGAAACATGCAAAAGATTTACATTAAGAGACAACAGGGGTGAAAAAGAAGCATGAAAAGTACAGAATGAAGCAACATGGATGCAGAATGAGGCAAGAGAAGTACAGAAAGTAGCAAGTGAGGTACAAGAAGAAGCAAGTGAGGTACAGAAAGAAGCAAGAGAGGAGCAGAAACAAACAGGCAAGAGATCTGCAGAAAAAAAGCAACAGATGCATAAAGAGATAAGAGATACAGAAAGATGCAAGAGAGGTGCAGAAACAAGCAAGAGAAGTG
The DNA here is from genome assembly GCF_964263255.1 of Lissotriton vulgaris. Lineage (NCBI taxonomy): Eukaryota > Metazoa > Chordata > Amphibia > Caudata > Salamandridae > Lissotriton > Lissotriton vulgaris. The sequence continues at coordinate 33,678 of NW_028254563.1, forward strand.
CAGAAAGAGGCAAGAGAATTGTTGAAAGAACCAACAGAGGTGAAAAAAGCGGCAAGAGGGGTACAGAAAAAGGTAGGAGGGCTTCACAAATAGGAAGTAGAGATGCAGAAAGAGGGAGTAGGGGTACATAAAGAAGAAATAGAAGTGCAGAAAGAAGTAACAGGCACTGAAGGAGGTGCAAGGGTGCAGAAAGAGCAAGAGAATGGTCAGAAAGAGGATACAGAGGTACTGAAAGAGGCAAGAGCAGGTGCAGGTGCAGGAGCAGGTGCAGAACAGGGATGCAGATAGAGGTAAGATAGGTGCAGATAGAGTAAAGAGGAATGCACAAAGAGGCAAGAGATCTACAGAAAAAAAGCAACAGAGGTACTGAAAGAGGCACGTGAGGTGCAGAAAGAAGCAAGAGAGATGCAGAAAGAGGAAAGAGAACTGCAGAAAGTAGTAAAAGAGGTACAGAAAGAGGCAAAAGGTGTGCAGAATGACGCAGGAAAAGTGCATAAAGAGGCAACAGAGATACAGAAATATGCAAGAGAGGTGCAGAAACAACCAGGAAAGGTACATAACAGGGAACAGGGGTGCAGAAAGAGACACAAGAGGTGCAGAAAGAAAAAAGAGGGATGCAAAAAGAGGCAAGATATCTGCGGAAAAAAGCAACAGAGGTGCTGAAAAAAGGCAAGTGAGGTGCAAAAAGAAGCAAGAGAGGTACATAATGGCAATAGAAGTGAAGAAAGAAGCAACAGAGGTGCAGAAAGAGGCAAAAGGGGTGCAGAAAGAGGCAATAATATTGCAGAAAAAGGCAATACAGGTACAGATAGAGGCAAGAGATGTGCAGAAACATACATAAAAGATGTAGAAAGAGGGAACAGGGGTACAGAAAGAGGCAAGAGAGATGCAGAAAGAGAAAAGAGGAATACAGAAAAAGGCAAGAGATCTGCAGAAAAAAGCAACAGAGGTGCAGAAAGAGGCAGGAGTGGTGCAGAAAGAAGGAAGAGAGTTATAGAAAGAGGCAAGAGAATTCGCACAAGGAGGCAGGAGGGGTGCAGAAAGAAGCAACATATTTGCCAAAAGAGGCAAGAGAGGTACAGAAAGAAGCAAGTAGAGTGCCAAAAGAGGCAACAGAGGTACATAAAGACACAAGAGAGGTACAGAAACAAGCAAGATAAGTGCATAAAGAGGTAAGAGAATTGCTAAAAGAACCAACAGAGGTGAAAAAAGAGGCAAGAGGGTACAGAAAAAGGTAGGAGGGGTTTACAAATAGGAAGTAGAGGTGCAGAAAGAGGGAGTAGGGTTACAGAAAGAAGGAAAAGAAGTGCAGAAAGAAGTAACAGGCGCTGAAGGAGGTGCAAGGGTGCATAAAGAGCAAGAAACGGGTTAGAAAAAGGATACAGAGGTACTGAAAGAGGCAAGAGAGGTGCAGAACAGGGATGCAGATAGAGGTAAGAGAGGTGCAGATAGAGTAAAGAGGGATGCCCAAAGAGGCAAGAGATCTACAGAATAAAGCAACAGAGGTGCTGAAAGAGGAATGTGAAGTGCAGAAAGGAGCAAGAGATCTGCAGAAAAAAACAACAGAGGTGCTGAAAGAGGCAAGTGAGGTGCAGAAAGAAGCAAGAGAGATGTAGAAAGAGGAATAGTAGTGCAGAAAGTAGCAACAGAGGTGCAGAAAGAGGCAAAAGGTGTGCAGAAAGAGGCAAGAAAAGTGCATAAAGAGACAACAGAGATACAGAAAGATGCAAGAGAGGTGCAGAAACAAGCAAGAGAAGTGCAGAAAGAGGCAAGAGAATAGCTGAAAGAACCAACAGAGGTGAAAAAAGAGGCAAGAGGGATACAGAAAAAGGTAGGAGGGGTTCACAAATAGGAAGTAGAGGTGCAGAAAGAGGGAGTAGGGGTACATAAAGAAGAAATAGAAGTGCAGAAAGAAGTAACAGGCACTGAAGGAGGTGCAAGGGTACAGAAAGAGCAAGAGAAAGGTCAGAAAGAGGATACAGAGGTACTGAAAGAGGCAAGAGAGGTGCAGAACAGGGATGCAGATTAAGCATGGGCGGAAAATCCGTTACGCTCGCGGATTTTGGGGATTTTCGGTAAATTCGCAATCCGCGAACGCTCGCGAATTTACCGAAAATCCGCAAATTCGCACGCAGTGGATTTTTTTTTCTTGGTGATACAATTTTGCGGCGCGCGGCGTTTATTTACCGTCATTCAGCGTTTGCCGAGTTGTTTTTCTTGATATTTTGCGAGTGCTGCGCCATTTTGGATCTTGCTGCAGGATCCCGCGGGAATTTGGCGAGCGCGAGTAGGTAATCGCGGCTTGCCAACTTGCACAGCGAGAGTTTGTCAACGCGAGTACGCCGTGATCACGTATCGCGGTACTTCGCAATTGCGAGCTTGTAGATGCGGCGAGCAGCAACAATCTCGCACTCGCGAAAATACAAAATTTGCAATTGTGCACAAGAACTCCACCAGCAAGCAGCATAAACCTTCTGGAAATGATGATTTTTATCTGAATAACTCCTCAGGTTGACATTTGCCTGCACTTTTTTTGCGAGGAGTCCATTTTGGGGAGGGGGGGGTGGGAGGAAGGAAGTGCCTCACAGTCTTCAACTTCCTGTTCCTGTCCAGCAGGCTCCTCCCAGTGCTTTGTCCATCTCCTGGTCACTTTTCATTTGGATCTGGAGCTGGAAGGATTACTTTTTGTGGATGCTGCTGGATATTTGGATTTGAGGCCTTTTTGACTTTCTTTGGATCACTTTTGGATTAGAAATTTCACAAGTAAGTTTGTTTGGGGCATTACAGTTGCTGCAACTACAATTTTGGAATTTTCGATTTTTGGGCTGTTTTGGGGCCTTTTGCCCAGGGGTACTCAGTGGTGGGTGCACTGAGTCTTTCTGTGGGGTGTTTTGAATTTAAACATCATGGAGGGGCTGGATGGCTTGGGATTGTGCTGATTTTTCTGTGATTTTCGTTTTTTTGGCCTGTTGTGGCCTTTTCACCAGGGGTAGTGAGTGGTGCATGGGCCTAGTCTTTCTGTGGGTTTTCTTGAATTTAAACATCATGGAGGGGCTGGATGGCTTGGAATTGTGCTGATTTTTCTGTGTTTTTCGATTTTTTGGGGTGTTCATGGGGACAGGCCATGTGGGTGGGGGCCATTTTGAGTGCTGCTACAGGCCCTGGCCATGTGCTGGGAGGGAGTGGGCCATGTTGAATGCAGGCAGTGTTCTCAGGCCTGCACCCATTTTGCCTGGATTTCATCCATTATGCCCAGGGGTAGTGAGTGGTGCATGGGCCTAGTTTTTCTGTGGGTTGTCTTGAATTTAAACATCATGGAGGGGCTGGATGGCTTGGGATTGTGCTGATATTTCTGTGATTTTCGTTTTTTTGGCCTGTTGTGGCCTTTTCACCAGGGGTAGTGAGTGGTGCATGGGCCTAGTCTTTCTGTGAGTTGTCTTGAATTTAAACATCATGGAGGGGCTGGATGGCATGGGATTGTGCTGATTTTTCTGTGATTTTCGTTTTTTTGGCCTGTTGTGGCCTTTTCACCAGGGGTAGTGAGTGTTGCATGGGCCTAGTCTTTCTGTTGGTTGTCTTGAATTTAAACATCATGGAGGGGCTGGATGGCTTGGGATTGTGCTGATTTTTCTGTGTTTTTCGATTTTTTGGGGTGTTCATGGGGACAGGCCATGTGGGTGGGGGACATTTTGAGTGCTGCTACAGGCCCTGGCCATGTGCTGGGAGGGAGGGGGCCATTTTGAATGCAGGCAGTGTTCTCAGGCCTGCACCCATTTTGCCTAGCTTTCATCCATTATGCCCAGGGGTAGTGAGTGGTGCATGGGCCTAGTCTTTCTGTGGGTTGTCTTGAATTTAAACATCATGGAGGGGCTGGATGGCTTGGGATTGTGCTGATATTTCTGTGATTTTCGTTTTTTGGCCTGTTGTGGCCTTTTCACCAGGGGTAGAGAGTGGTGCATGGGCCTAGTCTTTCTGTGAGTTGTCTTGAATTTAAACATCATGGAGGGGCTGGATGGCATGGGATTGTGCTGATTTTTCTGTGTTTTTCGATTTTTTGGGGTGTTCATGGGGACAGGCCATGTGGGTGGGGGGCATTTTGAGTGCTGCTACAGGCCCTGGCCATGTGCTGGGAGGGAGGGGGCCATTTTGAATGCAGGCAGTGTTCTCAGGCCTGCACCCATTTTGCCTAGCTTTCATCCATTATGCCCAGGGGTAGTGAGTGGTGCATGGGCCTAGTCTTTCTGTGGGTTGTCTTTAATTTAAACATCATGGAGGGGCTGGATGGCTTGGGATTGTGCTGATATTTCTGTGATTTTCGTTTTTTTGGCCTGTTGTGGCCTTTTCACCAGGGGTAGTGAGTGGTGCATGGGCCTAGTCTTTCTGTGAGTTGTCTTGAATTTAAACATCATGGAGGGGCTGGATGGCTTGGGATTGTGCTGATTTTTCTGTGATTTCCGTTTTTTTTGCCTGTTGTGGCCTTTTCACCAGGGGTAGTGAGTGTTGCATGGGCCTAGTCTTTCTGTGGGTTGTCTTGAATTTAAACATCATGGAGGGGCTGGATGGCTTGGGATTGTGCTGATTTTTCTGTATTTTTTTTGGGGGTGTTCATGGGGACAGGCCATGTGGGTGGGGGCCATTTTGAGTGCTGCTACAGGCCCTGGCCATGTGCTGGGAGGGAGGGGGCCTTTTGAATGCAGGCAGTGTTCTTAGGCCTGCACCCATTTTGCCTAGCTTTTATCCATTATGCCCATGGGTAGTGAGTGGTACATGGGCCTAGTCTTTCTGTGGGTTGTCTTGAATTTAAACATCATGGAGGGTCTGGATGGCTTGGGATTGTGCTGATTTTTCTGTGATTTTCGTTTTTTTGGCCTGTTGTGGCCTTTTCACCAGTGGTAATGAGTGGTGCATGGGCCTAGTCTTTCTGTGGGTTTTTCTTGAATTTAAACATCATGGAGAGGCTGGATGGCTTGGGATTGTGCTGATTTTTCCGTGATTTTCATTTTTTTGGCCCGTTGTGGCCTTTTCACCAGGGGTAGTGAGTGGTGCATGGGCCTAGTTTTTCTGTGGGTTGTCTTGAATTTAAACATCATGGAGGGGCTGGATGGCTTGGGATTGTGCTGATATTTCTGTGATTTTCGTTTTTTTGGCCTGTTGTGGCCTTTTCACCAGGGGTAGTGAGTGGTGCATGGGCCTAGTCTTTCTGTGAGTTGTCTTGAATTTAAACATCATGGAGGGGCTGGATGGCATGGGATTGTGCTGATTTTTCTGTGATTTTCGTTTTTTTGGCCTGTTGTGGCCTTTTCACCAGGGGTAGTGAGTGTTGCATGGGCCTAGTCTTTCTGTTGGTTGTCTTGAATTTAAACATCATGGAGGGGCTGGATGGCTTGGGATTGTGCTGATTTTTCTGTGTTTTTCGATTTTTTGGGGTGTTCATGGGGACAGGCCATGTGGGTGGGGGACATTTTGAGTGCTGCTACAGGCCCTGGCCATGTGCTGGGAGGGAGGGGGCCATTTTGAATGCAGGCAGTGTTCTCAGGCCTGCACCCATTTTGCCTAGCTTTCATCCATTTCGCCCAGGGGTAGTGAGTGGTGCATGGGCCTAGTCTATCTGTGGGTTGTCTTGAATTTAAACATCATGGAGGGGCTGGATGGCTTGGGATTTTGCTGATATTTCTGTGATTTTCGTTTTTTTGGCCTGTTGTGGCCTTTTCACCAGGGGTAGTGAGTGGTGCATGGGCCTAGTCTTTCTGTGAGTTGTCTTGAATTTAAACATCATGGAGGGGCTGGATGGCTTGGGATTGTGCTGATTTTTCCGTGATTTTCGTTTTTTTGGCCTGTTGTGGCCTTTTCACCAGGGGTAGTGAGTGTTGCATGGGCCTAGTCTTTCTGTGGGTTGTCTTGAATTTAAACATCATGGAGGGGCTGGATGGCTTGGGATTGTGCTGATTTTTCTGTGTTTTTTATTTTTTGGGGTGTTCATGGGGACAGGCCATGTGGGTGGGGGCCATTTTGAGTGCTGCTACAGGCCCTGGCCATGTGCTGGGAGGGAGGGGGCCTTTTGAATGCAGGCAGTGTTCTCAGGCCTGCACCCATTTTGCCTAGCTTTCATCCATTATGCCCATGGGTAGTGAGTGGTGCATGGGCCTAGTCTTTCTGTGGGTTGTCTTGAATTTAAACATCATGGAGGGGCTGGATGGCTTGGGATTGTGCTGATTTTTCCGTGATTTTCATTTTTTTGGCCCGTTGTGGCCTTTTCACCAGGGATAGTGAGTGGTGCATGGGCCTAGTCTTTCTGTGAGTTGTCTTGAATTTAAACATCATGGAGGGGCTGGATGGCTTGGGATTGTGCTAATTTTTCTGTGATTTTCGTTTTTTTGGCCTGTTGTGGCCTTTTCACCAGGGGTAGTGAGTGGTGCATGGGCCTAGTCTTTCTGTGAGTTGTCTTGAATTTAAACATCATGGAGGGGCTGGATGGCATGGGATTGTGCTGATTTTTCTGTGATTTTCGTTTTTTTGGCCTGTTGTGGCCTTTTCACCAGGGGTAGTGAGTGTTGCATGGGCCTAGTCTTTCTGTTGGTTGTCTTGAATTTAAACATCATGGAGGGGCTGGATGGCTTGGGATTGTGCTGATTTTTCTGTGTTTTTCGATTTTTTGGGGTGTTCATGGGGACAGGCCATGTGGGTGGGGGACATTTTGAGTGCTGCTACAGGCCCTGGCCATGTGCTGGGAGGGAGGGGGCCATTTTGAATGCAGGCAGTGTTCTCAGGCCTGCACCCATTTTGCCTAGCTTTCATCCATTATGCCCAGGGGTAGTGAGTGGTGCATGGGCCTAGTCTTTCTGTGGGTTGTCTTGAATTTAAACATCATGGAGGGGCTGGATGGCTTGGGATTGTGCTGATATTTCTGTGATTTTCGTTTTTTGGCCTGTTGTGGCCTTTTCACCAGGGGTAGAGAGTGGTGCATGGGCCTAGTCTTTCTGTGAGTTGTCTTGAATTTAAACATCATGGAGGGGCTGGATGGCATGGGATTGTGCTGATTTTTCTGTGTTTTTCGATTTTTTGGGGTGTTCATGGGGACAGGCCATGTGGGTGGGGGGCATTTTGAGTGCTGCTACAGGCCCTGGCCATGTGCTGGGAGGGAGGGGGCCATTTTGAATGCAGGCAGTGTTCTCAGGCCTGCACCCATTTTGCCTAGCTTTCATCCATTATGCCCAGGGGTAGTGAGTGGTGCATGGGCCTAGTCTTTCTGTGGGTTGTCTTTAATTTAAACATCATGGAGGGGCTGGATGGCTTGGGATTGTGCTGATATTTCTGTGATTTTCGTTTTTTTGGCCTGTTGTGGCCTTTTCACCAGGGGTAGTGAGTGGTGCATGGGCCTAGTCTTTCTGTGAGTTGTCTTGAATTTAAACATCATGGAGGGGCTGGATGGCTTGGGATTGTGCTGATTTTTCTGTGATTTCCGTTTTTTTTGCCTGTTGTGGCCTTTTCACCAGGGGTAGTGAGTGTTGCATGGGCCTAGTCTTTCTGTGGGTTGTCTTGAATTTAAACATCATGGAGGGGCTGGATGGCTTGGGATTGTGCTGATTTTTCTGTATTTTTTTTGGGGGTGTTCATGGGGACAGGCCATGTGGGTGGGGGCCATTTTGAGTGCTGCTACAGGCCCTGGCCATGTGCTGGGAGGGAGGGGGCCTTTTGAATGCAGGCAGTGTTCTTAGGCCTGCACCCATTTTGCCTAGCTTTTATCCATTATGCCCATGGGTAGTGAGTGGTACATGGGCCTAGTCTTTCTGTGGGTTGTCTTGAATTTAAACATCATGGAGGGTCTGGATGGCTTGGGATTGTGCTGATTTTTCTGTGATTTTCGTTTTTTTGGCCTGTTGTGGCCTTTTCACCAGTGGTAATGAGTGGTGCATGGGCCTAGTCTTTCTGTGGGTTTTTCTTGAATTTAAACATCATGGAGAGGCTGGATGGCTTGGGATTGTGCTGATTTTTCCGTGATTTTCATTTTTTTGGCCCGTTGTGGCCTTTTCACCAGGGGTAGTGAGTGGTGCATGGGCCTAGTTTTTCTGTGGGTTGTCTTGAATTTAAACATCATGGAGGGGCTGGATGGCTTGGGATTGTGCTGATATTTCTGTGATTTTCGTTTTTTTGGCCTGTTGTGGCCTTTTCACCAGGGGTAGTGAGTGGTGCATGGGCCTAGTCTTTCTGTGAGTTGTCTTGAATTTAAACATCATGGAGGGGCTGGATGGCATGGGATTGTGCTGATTTTTCTGTGATTTTCGTTTTTTTGGCCTGTTGTGGCCTTTTCACCAGGGGTAGTGAGTGTTGCATGGGCCTAGTCTTTCTGTTGGTTGTCTTGAATTTAAACATCATGGAGGGGCTGGATGGCTTGGGATTGTGCTGATTTTTCTGTGTTTTTCGATTTTTTGGGGTGTTCATGGGGACAGGCCATGTGGGTGGGGGACATTTTGAGTGCTGCTACAGGCCCTGGCCATGTGCTGGGAGGGAGGGGGCCATTTTGAATGCAGGCAGTGTTCTCAGGCCTGCACCCATTTTGCCTAGCTTTCATCCATTTCGCCCAGGGGTAGTGAGTGGTGCATGGGCCTAGTCTATCTGTGGGTTGTCTTGAATTTAAACATCATGGAGGGGCTGGATGGCTTGGGATTTTGCTGATATTTCTGTGATTTTCGTTTTTTTGGCCTGTTGTGGCCTTTTCACCAGGGGTAGTGAGTGGTGCATGGGCCTAGTCTTTCTGTGAGTTGTCTTGAATTTAAACATCATGGAGGGGCTGGATGGCTTGGGATTGTGCTGATTTTTCCGTGATTTTCGTTTTTTTGGCCTGTTGTGGCCTTTTCACCAGGGGTAGTGAGTGTTGCATGGGCCTAGTCTTTCTGTGGGTTGTCTTGAATTTAAACATCATGGAGGGGCTGGATGGCTTGGGATTGTGCTGATTTTTCTGTGTTTTTTATTTTTTGGGGTGTTCATGGGGACAGGCCATGTGGGTGGGGGCCATTTTGAGTGCTGCTACAGGCCCTGGCCATGTGCTGGGAGGGAGGGGGCCTTTTGAATGCAGGCAGTGTTCTCAGGCCTGCACCCATTTTGCCTAGCTTTCATCCATTATGCCCATGGGTAGTGAGTGGTGCATGGGCCTAGTCTTTCTGTGGGTTGTCTTGAATTTAAACATCATGGAGGGGCTGGATGGCTTGGGATTGTGCTGATTTTTCCGTGATTTTCATTTTTTTGGCCCGTTGTGGCCTTTTCACCAGGGATAGTGAGTGGTGCATGGGCCTAGTCTTTCTGTGAGTTGTCTTGAATTTAAACATCATGGAGGGGCTGGATGGCTTGGGATTGTGCTAATTTTTCTGTGATTTTCGTTTTTTTGGCCTGTTGTGGCCTTTTCACCAGGGGTAGTGAGTGGTGCATGGGCCTAGTCTTTCTGTGAGTTGTCTTGAATTTAAACATCATGGAGGGGCTGGATGGCATGGGATTGTGCTGATTTTTCTGTGATTTTCGTTTTTTTGGCCTGTTGTGGCCTTTTCACCAGGGGTAGTGAGTGTTGCATGGGCCTAGTCTTTCTGTTGGTTGTCTTGAATTTAAACATCATGGAGGGGCTGGATGGCTTGGGATTGTGCTGATTTTTCTGTGTTTTTCGATTTTTTGGGGTGTTCATGGGGACAGGCCATGTGGGTGGGGGACATTTTGAGTGCTGCTACAGGCCCTGGCCATGTGCTGGGAGGGAGGGGGCCTTTTGAATGCAGGCAGTGTTCTCAGGCCTGCACCCATTTTGCCTAGCTTTCATCCATTATGCCCATGGGTAGTGAGTGGTGCATGGGCCTAGTCTTTCTGTGGGTTGTCTTGAATTTAAACATCATGGAGGGGCTGGATGGCTTGGGATTGTGCTGATTTTTCTGTGATTTTCGTTTTTTTGGCCTGTTGTGGCCTTTTCACCAGTGGTAATGAGTGGTGCATGGGCCTAGTCTTTCTGTGGGTTGTCTTGAATTTAAACATCATGGAGGGGCTGGATGGCTTGGGATTGTGCTGATTTTTCCGTGATTTTCATTTTTTTGGCCCGTTGTGGCCTTTTCACCAGGGATAGTGAGTGGTGCATGGGCCTAGTCTTTCTGTGAGTTGTCTTGAATTTAAACATCATGGAGGGGCTGGATGGCTTGGGATTGTGCTAATTTTTCTGTGATTTTCGTTTTTTTGGCCTGTTGTGGCCTTTTCACCAGGGGTAGTGAGTTTTGTATGGGCCTAGTCTTTCTGTGGGTTGTCTTGAATTTAAACATCATGGAGGGGCTGGATGGCTTGGGATTGTGCTGATTTTTCTGTGTTTTTCGATTTTTTGGGGTGTTCATGGGGACAGGCCATGTGGGTGGGGGCCATTTTGAGTGCTGCTACAGGCCCTGGCCATGTGCTGGGAGGGAGGGGGGCCATTTTGAATGCAGGCAGTGTTCTCAGGCCTGCACCCATTTTGCCTAGCTTTCATCCATTATGCCCAGGGGTTGAGTGGTGCATGGGCCTAGTCTTTCTGTGGGTTGTCTTGAATTTAAACATCATGGAGGGGCTGGATGGCTTGGGATTGTGCTTATTTTTCTGTGATTTTCGTTTTTTTGGCCTGTTGTGGCCTTTTCACCAGGGGTAGTGAGTGGTGCATGGGCCTAGTCTTTCTGTGGGTTGTCTTGAATTTAAACATCATGGAGGGGCTGGACGGCTTGGGATTGTGCTGATTTTTCTGTGTTTTTAGATTTTTTGGGGTGTTCATGGGGACAGGCCATGTGGGTGGGGGCCATATTGAGTGCTGCTACAGGCCCTTGCCATGTGCTGGGAGGGAGGGGGCCATTTTGAATGCAGGCAGTGTTCTCAGGCCTGCACCCATTTTGCCTAGCTTTAATCCATTATGCCCAGGGGTAGTGAGTGGTGCATGGGCCTAGTCTTTCTGTGGGTTGTCTTGAAATTAAACATCATGGAGGGGCTGGATGGCTTGGGATTGTGCTGATTTTTCTGTGATTTTCGTTTTTTTGGCCTGTTGTGGCCTTTTCACCAGGGGTAGTGAGTGGTGCATGGGCCTAGTCTTTCTGTGGGTTGTCTTGAATTTAAACATCATGGAGTGGTTGGATGGCTTGGGATTGTGCTGATTTTTCGGTGATTTTCATTTTCTTGGCCTGTTGTGGCCTTTTCACCAGAGGTAGTGAGTGGTGCATGGGCCTAGTCTTTCTGTGGGTTGTCTTGAATTTAAACATCATGGAGGGGCTGGATGGCTTGGGATTGTGCTGATTTTTCTGTGTTTTTTGATTTTTTGGGGTGTTCATGGGGACAGGCCATGTGGGTTTGGGCCATTTTGAGTGCTGCTACAGGCCCTGACCATGTGCTGGGAGGGAGGGGGCCATTTTGAATGCAGGCAGTTTTCTCAGGCCTGCACCCATTTTGCCTAGCTTTCATCCATTATGCCCATGGGTAGTGAGTGGTGCATGGGCCTAGTCTTTCTGTGGGTTGTCTTGAATTTAAACATCATGGAGGGCATGGGATTGTGCTGATTTTTTGGGGTTGTATAACTGAACTGATGTTCCTCTGTCTTCCATTGCTTTTAGGTGCACAAGACTCAAGAGAACCACCAGTGCCAGGAAGAAGTCCTGCAGCGGTGTGTGTGTGCAGTATAATGTCACGCGACGTCACGTCTGGCCACAGACAACTCTGCAACTCGTGCAACTGCGGCCTGCTGTTCTGACCTGCTCTGAAGAAGATGGCCCCGAAAAAAGTTCTCCGTAGCTCCTCTAGCAAGAAAGTTGCCAGTAAGGAGCAGAAGAAGCAAGTTACCAAGGAGGCTGGTGTGCCGGCCGCCGCGTTTTTTGGGAGTAAAAAAAAAAGTACGCCTGCAGCAGAAGCGGGATCTGCTGGGGACCAAGCTGGGAGCAGCACCCCCGCTCCATTGGGCTCAGTGCCTCCACCACCACCACCACGTCACGTCAACTGACCCTTGTCCCACAGGGCTCGGCCATCAGCCCTATACTCTTTAACTTGTACCTCCGTCCCTTAGTCCAGCTAATAAAATCTTTCGGTGTCTCGGCATTTAATTATGCCGATGACACCCAGCTGGTCTTTTCTTTGGAAGGGAATAATGCGGTCTCGCTAGATACTTTCCATCGCTGCATGGCAGCCACAGCAGACTGGCTACGAGCTAATTCCCTACAATTTAATAGCTCCAAGACGGAGGTACTCCATTGTTCCATCGACCGGATGGCTTGGGATTGTGCTGATTTTTCTGTGTTCTGTGAATTTAAACATCATGGAGGGGCTGGATGGCTTGGGATTGTGCTGATTTTTCTGTGTTTTTTGATTTTTTGGGGTGTTCATGGGGACAGGCCATGTGGGTTGGGGCCATTTTGAGTGCTGCTACAGGCCCTGACCATGTGCTGGGAGGGAGGGGGCCATTTTGAATGCAGGCAGTGTTCTCAGGCCTGCACCCATTTTGCCTAGCTTTCATCCATTATGCCCAGGGGTAGTGAGTGGTGCATGGGCCTAGTCTTTCTGTGGGTTGTCTTTAATTTAAACATCATGGAGGGGCTGGATGGCTTGGGATTGTGCTGATATTTCTGTGATTTTCGTTTTTTTGGCCTGTTGTGGCCTTTTCACCAGGGGTAGTGAGTGGTGCATGGGCCTAGTCTTTCTGTGAGTTGTCTTGAATTTAAACATCATGGAGGGGCTGGATGGCTTGGGATTGTGCTGATTTTTCTGTGATTTTCGTTTTTTTGGCCTGTTGTGGCCTTTTCACCAGGGGTAGTGAGTGTTGCATGGGCCTAGTCTTTCTGTGGGTTGTCTTGAATTTAAACATCATGGAGGGGCTGGATGGCTTGGGATTGTGCTGATTTTTCTGTATTTTTTTTGGGGGTGTTCATGGGGACAGGCCATGTGGGTGGGGGCCATTTTGAGTGCTGCTACAGGCCCTGGCCATGTGCTGGGAGGGAGGGGGCCTTTTGAATGCAGGCAGTGTTCTTAGGCCTGCACCCATTTTGCCTAGCTTTTATCCATTATGCCCATGGGTAGTGAGTGGTGCATGGGCCTAGTCTTTCTGTGGGTTGTCTTGAATTTAAACATCATGGAGGGCATGGGATTGTGCTGATTTTTTTGGGTTGTATAACTGAACTGATGTTCCTTTGTCTTCCATTGCTTTTAGGTGCACAAGACTCAAGAGAACCACCAGTGCCAGGAAGAAGTCCTGCAGCGGTGTGTGTGTGTGCAGTATAATGTCACTCTCAGAGAACTTTTGGCCTAGTACCTTCCTTGAGCCAGTACTGGCGGCGGAATCAGCCCGTAATTTGGGGGTGATTTTTGGCCCTAACCTACAGCTTGACATACACGTCAATAAAACCACTTCTACGTGTATGATGCTGCTGCGCATGCTGCGCAAGGTTTTACCCCTTCTCCCCGCTCAAGCAAGGCCGGAAGTAGTTTGTGGGACCATATTAAGTTGCCTCGACTACTGCAATAGGCTTCTTTTGGAGGTCCCAAAAAACCTGACCGGTAAGCTACAGCGGGTGCAAAACATGGCCCCCAAACTGGCTCTCTCTCGCCTTAGGTCCAGTTCCTCCACTCTTGCTTTAAGAGACCTACACTGGCTCCCGGTTCATCTGCGGGTACAATATAAAGCTGTGTGTCTTGTGTTTAAAGCTGTTCACCAACAGGGCCCCATTCCTTTGCAAAAGATGTTTGCATGGTACTCTGCTTCGCGGCCCCTCCGCTCTTCTTCGGCGCATCTTCTTGTAGTTCCGAGGTTTCACAGAGTGAGGATGGGTGGCCGCTCCTTCAGGGTCGCAGCGGCCAAACGTTGGAACTCCCTGCCACTCTCTCTGAGAAGCCACAAGGACTACCTTCCTTTTAGAAAAGCGTTAAAAACCCACCTGTTACCATAAATGGCCTGAGTTTGTTAAAGTCTATGGTTCTAGATCAAGCGCCAGGATGCCCTTTGGGTGACAGGTTTTGCGCTCTACAAATATACTAAATAAATAAATAAATAAATAAGTCCAAGCCCTTGAGTGCTGCAGAGGCAGTCAGTGTACTTCTTCAATCACCATCGACCAGTGATGTTGGCTCATCGCAAGAAAGTAGCAGCAATGTCCCTGAATCAACACAGGTTGTTGTAACTCATCTGACAAGTGTTGAACAACCACAGCCGCAACAACAACCACATGTGCAAGTAGTAGTACAAGCCCAAGTACATGTGGAAGGAGAGGCAGCGCAAGGAGATGCGCAAGCAGAGGTGCATGGAGGGTCACAAGTGCCCACAATAGTTGTTCCTTCCAAAGTAGGGGCACATCAGGAAATCGACAATCAAACCGAGGTATCATTTGAGGAAGCCACTCCTCCTGATGATCATTCATTGTCTTCCACATCCCTAGCAAGGAAAAGATCAAGGGGGGTGTCTACATCTTCTTCAAGCCCACCTCCTTCTGATGATCTGGATGAAGATTGGGAACCATCACGGCCGTCTGAGAGTGAGGCACACCATGATCTGACAAAGGTACCTAAGCGTAAAAGGAAGGTCGTCAAAAAACTCATAGCTATGGAGTGTGATGAGGCTCAACAAGAAGTGACGGATACTGCTGCTGATGAAGCCTCTCACGATGACGAGCCAGTCATCATAAAGGTCACTGCAGCCCCAGCGGGCATGCAGCAAAGAGACATTTTGACCCTAGCCCGAGAAGCTGCTGAGCGTGATGATGATGTCGACGAGGAGGCAATGGAAACACAACAATCATTGGAGTTAACTAGTACACCAACACCTACCGCTTCCATATTTCTTCCTCGCAAGAAGGAACCTCCATCCACCTCGACCTCAATTAGTGGTGGTGAAAGTGCACAACGTACTAAAGTTCGGCAATCCACATCCTCCACTTCATCTGGCATTAGCAGCAAGACCACCGCCACCAGTATCGCCGCCTCCTCCGGCCCCCACAGACAATTTAAGTCCCCAGCTTGGGACTTTTTTAGTGTTTGCACAAAAAGGGAAAACTTCGCCATTTGTAGCATTTGTAAGGTTGCAGTTAGTCGTGGTAAGTTTGGTACCAACTATGGTACCGGAGGCCAGAGAGGTCATCTTGAGAGACAGCACGCTGTCCAATGGTTTGCTCACCTAAAGGAGATCAAGGAAGCCCGAAGTGCAAGTTAAGAAAAAGTTGATGTTTCATCTGATGATGACGAGGAGGAAGAAGACGTGTCAAACACTTCTCTTACACCCAGTACCTCTGTCAGCAGCACACCCCATGTGAGTCACACTAAGAGTGTGGGAGAGAGTGAAACCAATGCGAAAAAGTTCATCAGCGAGCGTAACTGGGTCGAAGATATCATCATCATCCCGTAAATGCTTGGTCCAGGGCAACATTAAAAAGATGTTGTTTACAGAAGCGCAATGTGAACGCAACCACCCACTGACGAGTCTGTATAACACTAAGCTGACTAAAATGCTAGCTCTGGACCTTCTCCTTTTTTCTTTTGTAGAAGGGGTTGGTTTTCTAGAATTAGTGGCAGCGCTCTGCCCTAAATGGAAGGTTCCTAGCCGATTCTATTTTGCCCGAGTTGCAGTTCCAGCACTACATTAAGATGTTCTGGAGGTGATTGGGGCAGCTTTGCAGAAGAGTGCTGTTCACACTATACATCTGACAACAGACATGTGGACCAGTGGCGCAGGCGCTGATTACATGTGCATCACTGCACACTGGGTCTCTTTTTCAGGGGTTAAAGCAAAGCTAAACGCAGGTGTTGACCCGGACCAAGTTTTTAAAGCTGCTCGGAAACATGCAACACTAGCCATGTTTGGTTTGGAGAAACGTCACACAGCACAAAACATTTTGGATGAGTTTAACACAAAGGTCCTTGTCTGGCTGTCCCCAAAAAAACGCCAGATTGGTTATGTTTCCACGGATAATGGCGCCAATGTAGTTAAGGCCATGGAGCTGGGTCAGTATTTCAGAGTGGCGTGTTTGGCGCACTGTATAAACCTGGTTGTCAAAAAATTCTTGAGTGATAAAGACAGTCCAGCATACGAGGTAGTGGAGACCTGCCGAAAAATGTGCAACCATTTCAGCCATTCTTTTAAGGCCCGGAAGCATCTGAGGAGCCTGCTACATCAACGTCGAATGCCAGTGAAAGCACTCATCCAGGAGGTGGCAACACGTTGGAACTCAACCTTCTACATGCTTGAGCGTCTGTATGAGCAGTATACGGTACTCGATCAGTATTTCTTAACACAGGGTACAGCTCAGAAGGACCTGAGGATGGGTGCGGCGCAATGGGACATAGTTAAAAGCCTGACACGCATGCTTCGTCCTTTTGAGGTCTTCACGCGTTCAGTCAGCAAGGAGGACTGTAATTTGGGAAAAGCTATCCCATTGTTGTACATGCTGGAGCACCAACTGAAGGAGGTATGTTCTGTGTTTCAAAAAGATGAAAAAAAAAAGACCCTTTTGATTTGGCGGAGAAATTATTAGAGCGCCTACAAGGTGATGAACGTCTTAAAATGATCCACTCAAACCAGCATTACATTTGTGCTACTATTCTGGATCCATGCTACAAAAAGGCGCTGGCAGGCCGAGCATTCTTTCCTTTTGATGATGAACATGTTCCAAAGTAAAAACGTTGGCTAGCCTTGTCAGCCAAGAGGTTTGAAAGAGAATGGCAGAAAATTGAAGGAAAAGGCAGTACATCAGCATCAGCTGGCCATCCCCAGTCAAAACAATCCACTTCTGCACCTGTGGCTGTGGCACAAGTGACCTCTCAGCCATTAAAGACACCGGAAACCGGATCATCTGCACCAGACACAACAGAAACATTGGAGGCTGAAGAGGATTGACTAGCTCGGCTTGGGGTTGGTTCTCAAAAGGCCACAGCAACAGCTAAGCAAAGTGGAGGAACCTTGGAGGAGGACCTTGAGTCGATGGTGAAGGACTATCTGAATGACTCAACAGAGGTCTATGTTAATGCTGACCCATTGGCGTATTGGCATGGGAAAAAATAATTGTGGCCACAGCTCTCCAACCTGGCTTTAAACTACTTGTCTTGCCCACTCGCAAGCGTGTCTTCTGAACGTGTTTTCAGTGCTGCTGGTGCCATTGTAACTCCCAAACGAAGCCGCCTCTCGCCCAAAAATGTGGAGAGGTTAACAATGATCAAGATGAATCAGCACCTCATACCACCAGATTACAGAGTACGTGAAAGCGCGCCGGATGAAGACGAGGTGGACAGCAATGTAGATGAGGGAATTTCTACTCTGTCAGGTTACACTGAGCTCACCCTGCCTGAATTCGCAGAGTATGATGACAAAGCCTTATTCTTATTCCTGGACCTTAACACTGAGGCCTGAAAATAAGACAATGAATCAATAACTTTCTTTTTCGTCCTCATTCACTTTCATTCCTGTGTGTCTGTCTTTCTTTGTTGTGCACAGTTAATATAATTCAAACTTTAATCACCTAATCACAAAAACAAGCCCATCAGCAGAACTGTCTTCACTTGTTTGCTTATTGATTTGAAGGTGCCGCAGTCTGCATTCCTCAGGTTCACAAGTTCAGAAGAACATGCTCCTCTATCCTCCTCCTCCAGACTCCTATTTCCATCAAAGCAGAGGGCTGGATTATGCCCAATGAAGAAAGACCCAGCACTTGTGGGGGTGTTCTACTTCTTTGCGGGTGAGTTGACGGCTCTGGGGCCATTGCTGGGAAGCTCCAATACCGGATAAAAGTGGTTTGGACCAAATCGGAGGCGGAAATTTCTTTGTGTTTTTGATGACTTGCTTGCCTTTGAGAAGCTCTTTGGGGGGGTTCCGGCCGTTTGTGGGTGAGTTTCGGGGTCTGGGAGCACTGCTGGGACAGTCTAATCTTGATTGCATTTGCTTTTCAGGAAATCCGTGGTGGTAAACCAGAGTTATGGCCTAGCTATTCATCCCGTTTGTACCGAAGGCCGAGAAATATTGTAAGTATGAGATTTTGCTTTTGGGCTGTTTGGGGGTGTTGTGCTTTTTGGCGGGTGGGTTGGCGGGTCTTGGGGCATTCCTGGGAAGGTCTAATACCGGATAGAAGTGGTTGCGACAAAATCCACGCTCATTTTTTTGTTGCTATTTCTGACATTTTGCTCAATGTAGCGTTTTCGGGGGCCTGTTTGGGGGGCTTCCTGGTGTTTGTGGGTGGGTTTCGGGGTCTGGGAGCACTGCTGGGACACTCTAATCTTGATTGCATTTGCTTTTCAGGAAATCCGTGGTGGTAAACTGGAGTTATGGCCTAGCTACACACCGCGTTTGGACCGAAGGCCATGAAATATTGTAAGTATGAGATTTTGCTTTTGGGCTGTTTGGGGGTGTTGTGCTTTTTGGCGGGTGGGTTGGCGGGTCTTGGTGCATTCCTGGGAAGGTCTAATACCGGATAGAAGTGGTTGGGACAAAATCCACGCTGATTTTTTTTTGCTATTTCCGAAATTTTGCTCAATGTAGCGTTTTTGGGGGCCTGTTTGGGGGCTTCCTGGTGTTTGTGGGTAGGTTTAGGGGTCTGGGAGCACTGCTGGCTATGGATACTTTACTTTGCAAGAGGTTTGAAGCAAATCCATGGTGGCAGAGGGGAGTTAGGGCCTAGCTGCAGAGCGCGCGCGGAGTGATTTGGGAAATAGGCCAAAAAATGACTAAGTCCCCATTTTTGTACTTTTGCTCTTTGGCTGTTTGGGGGTCTTCTACTTGTTTTCTCCTGGGTTAACGGCTCTGGGGCCATTGCTGGGAAGCTCTAATACCGGATAAAAGTGGTTTGGACCAAATCGGAGGCAGAAATTTCTTTGTGTTTTTGCTGACTTGCTTGCCTTTGAGGAGCTCTTTGGGGGGGTTCCGGCTGTTTGTGGGTGAGTTTCGGGGTCTGGGAGCACTGCTGGGACAGTCTAATCTTGATTGCATTTGCTTTTCAGGAAATACGTGGTGGTAAACCGGAGTTATAGCCTAGCTACACAGCGCGTTTGGACCGAAGGCCGAGAAATATTGTAAGTATGAGATTTTGCTTTTGGGCTGTTTGGGGGTGTTGTGCTTTTTGGCGGGTGGGTTGGCGGGTCTTGGGGCATTTCTGGGAAGGTCTAATACCGGATAGAAGTGGTTGGGACAAAATCCATAAGGAAAAGCCTTTTGGCAAGTTTTGTAACTTAGGGTTCGTTAGGGTTAGCCCTAGCAGCAGGATTGCATGTGTTTTGGGGTGTTCTAGATTTTTGCAACTGAGTTCTGGGGTCTTAGAGCACTCGTGAGAATGTATAATTTTGGTTGCAAGTCATTTGAAGAAAATCCATGGTGGGAAAGGGGGGATTTGGCATAGTTAAAGAAAGCCTCTGCCACTATTCTTAACTTATGGCTCGTTAGGGTTAGCAGTATTTCTATTGCATGTGTTTGGGTGGGGGGGTTTTCGAGTCTTGGAGCGATGCTGGCTATGGATACTTTTGCTTGCTTGCAAGTGGTTTGAATACAATCCCCGGTGGGTAAGGGGGTATTTGGGCCTACTTTTACTTTCGAAGTACGTTTTGTCACCAGTTTTCTGCTAGGCCTCGTTTTTTGAGATCTGATTGGGGGTCTTCTACATTTTTGCAACTGGCTTTAGTAAGGGTCTGGGTGGAAGCACTGCTGGTAAGATCTAATTTTGTTCTAAAACACAGTTTACAGTACACCTAGCTTGAGAGGAAAGATCCGCTAAATTAATTTGCCCATACTTATTTATCCTTGAAAAGGTGACTCAGACAGAGTACGCACTTTCAAAAATGTTGTACTGTCTATTAGGAAAATCAAAGTGTGACTTTTTGCACTACACAGCGTACATACCTTATATTTATTTATCAGTGCTGTTTTTCGTTCAATAATTACAGGCCGGGTTTCAGTCTGCAATGGGGAAAAAAGGATGGAGTCAGGCTTCACATTAGCGAGCCGCAATTCAGCATCCGCCAGGCAGGCAGTGGACAGGGTGCCTTCTGGTCACCAACATTGATGGACGAAGCGTCAGCTGGAATGGAGGAGTGCCACTAATAAGAGGAATTGTTTGCTGCATGCAACTTACTTACCAAATTCAACAGGACAACTACAACAATACAGATACAGTGTCCATTCTTTTATTCAATGAGTGTGTGTGACTGCATTTCTTGGATCTCTCTCTGCTTCTAAATTGATCCCTACAGCCATTCTATAGGTTTTACTTCGGCTATTTTTTAAACCTAATTTAATGTAGCCCTGTACTGTCGCATTCTGTCATTCACGGTTGTCGAAAGTACTACTTACTTTTCTGTAACAATGCATTCAGTAGTGCATGCACTTCCTTTATGTCACGTAAAAGATTTATGGTTAGCTTTGTACCCAAAAATTTCTTTATGTTCAATTATTGTTTGTGTCCATGCTGTGCTTTTTTTTCTCTCAACAAAACCTACCCAAAAAGAAACCCCCATTCCTATCCATTTTACAAACCCTAACCCTCTTCCCCCGGGTTGTGTGGTTTTGCTTGATGTGTGATTAAAAATGACATCCATAATTCCACACACTTGCTGGGGAGGATAGGTCATAGCAACAGGCTGGTGAAGGAATCCGAGGATATATTCTAGACTTACTCAGCTTCAGTACTATTTCTTGTAGTATTAGCCAATGTCAAAGAAACAAGTACAAGTTATACTATAAATACTTTACCATTTGTTAGGCTACATTGTGGCACTGTTGTAGTCTAGTGTACTGTCACCTGCTATATTCTCTATCGTACCATTGTAATGCTACAGTAAGGACAAACCAGGTTTCATTTTCTTTTTTTCCATAGCCATGCAACTGCCACTGTGTCACACCACTAGTACCACCACAATGAGGAGGAAATTTCAGCCGCCCTGGATTGCAACCTTAATCGCCATTTCCCGTGGAGCCAGCCCTCGGCCTAGCCCTACTTGCAAACAGAAATTACAGGTAAGATAGGCGTTTGGTTGGAGGTCGTATAATGGAGTATTAGGAGAGACGAGAGATTGACGGTAGTACTACTATAGTCCTAGGACTATTCAGGAAAACAAACTTACTGTTAAACCCCCACCCACCAGACTCAAAAGCAGTAAAAAACAGGTATGGTCAGATAAAGTTTCAAAAAGTATATTTTTATAGCCCTAACAAAATAATCTCCCGCAAGACCCTCCCTAACCCCAACGATTGTCCTTCAAAAGTCCCCAAAAAACCCAACTCCCAATTCCCACCCCCCAAAAGTCTCTAAAAAAGGGGCAAGGGACACTATGGCAGGGTGCTGTTGACTTTAGCAGCCAGGGCATCATGCTCCTTGCGGAGGGTGGCATGTTCGAAGCGGAGGCCCTCCACCAAGTTCTTATAGTTCAGGACCTCCTGCTCCAGGTAGGACAGTCTGAGGGATAAGCGGCGCCGGTGTGCCTTGCAAATCCTGTGGGGGGCAGCTGCTGTCTTTGCTGCTCGGCGGTGGCGTTTGGCTTTGGTAGCCCGGCTCTGTACCACTGGAGCACTGCGCTGGCTGGC
This sequence comes from Lissotriton vulgaris, assembly GCF_964263255.1. Taxonomy (NCBI): domain Eukaryota; kingdom Metazoa; phylum Chordata; class Amphibia; order Caudata; family Salamandridae; genus Lissotriton; species Lissotriton vulgaris. Next base: position 55,183 of record NW_028254563.1, read on the forward strand.
AGCCCGCACGGAGGAGGATGCAGCTGTCCCAGTGGACGTTGTTCTGGTACACAGACAAAATATCGAGTTTTAAATATCGATATACAATAATATCGCAGTTTAAATATCGATGGGACAAAATATCGAAGGTAAGTAATATCGACAGTCTTAATATCGATATTAGTATGATATCAGTAATATCGAAGTTTTAAATATCGATGTCAATAATATCGAAATAAATAACTTCGATGTTACTAATATCAATTTTTAAATAAATTTAGTGTATATTATATTGTATTTATTATGTTTTATTATTTATTTTTAATGTAATTTAATTAAATATTGTCTTTTACTACTGTAGCGGGTTGTGGGTTTATAGTGGAATAGGTTGGGAAGTAATTTAATTATGTTAAATTAATTATTAATTAGTAGGAATTATTAATTAATTAATTGAGAATTAATTTTTAATTAATTTTAATTAATTGATTAATTGATAAATATTTTCTGTAGCGGGTTATGGGTTTATAGGGGAATAGGGTGGGAAGTAATTTAATAATAATTAATTAATTATTATAAGTTTGTACATATTTTAATTAATAATTAATTGCTAATTAAATTATATTAATTAGTTAATTAATTAATATAATTTTGTACATATTTTTAATTATTAATTAGTTGGTAATTAATTAATATTAATTAGTTAATTACATTAATTATAGTAATTTTTTTTATATATAATTTTTTGTTATTCTTAATTAATTAATTGGGAAAAATAATATTAATTATTAAATTAAATTAAGTACAGCTAATGTGCTAATATATTTACTTTATTGTTATTGTTAATTAATAATTAATTGGTAATTAAATAATATTAATTAATTTTGGGTAAAGGAGTATTTTTAGGGTTCTGGGTCAGTTTTCAGTTTTTGGGTAAAGGGTTATATTTAGGGTTCAGGGTCAGTTTTCAGTTTTTGGGTAAAGGGGTATGTTTAGGGTTCAGGGTCAGTTTTCAGTTCTTGGGTAAAGGGGTATTTTTAGGGTTCAGGGTCAGTTTTCAGTTTTTGGGTAAAGGGGTATTTTTAGGGTTCAGGGTCAGTTTTCAGTTTTTGGGTAAAGGGGTATTTTTAGGGATAGGGGTCAGTTTTCAGTTCTTGGGTAAAGGGGTATTTTTAGGGTTCAGGGTCAGTTTTCAGTTTTTGGGTAAAGGGGTATTTTTAGGGTTCAGGGTCAGTTTTCAGTTTTTGGGTAAAGGGGTATTTTTAGGGTTCAGGGTCAGTTTTGGGTTTTTGGGGTACAGGGATATTTTTAGGGTTGAGGGTCAGTTTTGGGTTTTTGGGGTACAGGCGTACAGGGTAAAAACAAAACAAAAAATTACATTAAATCAATTAAATAACATTAAAAAAAAAAAATTGCATTAAATTGTTAAGTGTTTTATTTATTTTAAATGTATATGTATTAGTTTTAATTTTGTTTTAATATTTTTATTTAATATTTGTAAAATTATATGTATTTTAAAATTATTTTTACATTATTATTAATACATTTAAAAAAACTATATTTTTTATTCCGATATTTTTGTACTACGATATTTTTATTTCGATATTTTTGTACTTACCTTTATGAAGATATGATTCCGATATTTTTGATGTCGATATTTTTGTTCCGATATTTTTGTATTTCGATATTCTGTCTGTCGATATTATGTCAGACATTCGTTGTTCTTGTACCAGACTGCGTCTCCTCCTCCTCCAGGGCCACCAGCCGCCGATATTCAGCGACAGTGGCATCCAGCCTCTGTTGCCGGGCCATTCGAGCTAGCTCCTTCCTCCTTGATGGTCTCTTGGATTTGCAAGGAGCAACTACATGAAGAAAGAAAGACATAGTCTGTAACCAAGGCTCCTTAAGATTAACACAAAATGATTGAGCAGAAAGTTGTCACAGTACAAGTAGCAAATTGAAAGCACAGTACATAACTATTGAGGACAGTATCTATGTAACCTCCGACTTCTTCATCCTTGCTCTAACATTAGTGGGAGTTTAAGGAACAAATTCTACGAGCACTATGGACTTCCATTACAGTCGACTATGACAGTACACCAGTCTTATTCTTCTTCTTCTCTCTTGTTTAGGAAAATTGGTACGTTATCTTATGCAAGCCGGCATAATGCCAGCGCAGTGAACTTGCACCCGAGAAAAACAGACGCACACCATGGTGAGTGAGACAGACTTGCGTTACTGTACCGGTCCAGTACATGCAGGTGGTGAAGCTCTTACTTTTCAATTACGGGTGGCACTGAGAATACTCTGGTAAAAGGGCTACTGCTTAATTAATTTAGCTTTCACCCTACAGTGCAAATGAGTATTAGAAAAGAAAAATGAAGAAGCTAAATAATCTGATTATCTATCACTTCACATGGGATGTATTTGATGACATATGGGATGACTTTAGGTGCTTTACTTATTATTGAGTGAACAGTGATACACCCACACATGAATGACGTACTACTACTAAACTAAAGTTATTAAGAGAGGTAGGGAGTGTCCACCGTAATCACCAGATATATGCTGTGCTTGCAGTTGCAATACAAACTACTGCTACTATTCATGGTAGTATTTGGACAAAATTACAATTTCTTTTCCTTGCCTTTCCTACACTGGAACGGACGTGCGGGTGCGGTGTTACATGCTCTTCAAAGTAACACTTAGTTCATCTAGTGACCGTCTACTCGCTCTAGATACACATATGCTATCTAAGAGTCATATAGTACCATGAATGATCCAGGCATCCATCCATTCTAAGTATATGCACACATACAGTTTCTGTTTCACCCACCCAGGCTGTTCTCCTTCCACCCATCCTTGCTTCATCATTCACCCAGCCATGCACCATAGCATATTCTTTCCTTCTCAGCCACCTCGGGGACCAAGCAAACACATATCATTCTTCTTTGCCAGTCATCATTACATTTCTCGTCCTTCCACACTTACTTACACCCTTCTTTCGCTTTTCGTTCATCCCATCCATCAAGTTCATCTCAGATCTGATTGGGATTCTTCTTGCCAAAAACTTCACAGCTAAGTCGAAGTACATTTAGAGGAGGCTACTACCTGGTTTATTTATAATACATCCGTGCAGAAAGCACACTCTGCAGTCTTCAATCTCAATAAGTAAGGAATATATAGCTTACCTCTGCCCGCCACCACCGTGTGAACCCTCACAGGATCGTCCAGCACTTCCACCGCCTCCTCCCCTGAGTTGTCCTCGTCCAATGCCACCTCCACCTCCGCGCTGGCCCCGCCTCCAGATGTTGCACCTACAAAGTACATTTAATAATGTTAGAATACACCACTCACTACTATATAATATTTGGTCTAGGAGGAAGAAAGAAATGTGAAAAAAACAGAATACAATTTAATAATTTGTGACTGTCTACTCTAAAGTAAAAATGTCCCTTTTTCCAGGGAAGGCTGTTGTCTTGCTGCACTTTTTGGCACAACTGATGAATGCTTGCTTTGTATTTTTAACATGCACCACTTTTTCTCCTAACAGACAGAAGCTTGACTTCTAAGAACACGAGCAGGATCAAGTTCAAACCAGGTGAGATCTCGTGTTAAATTAAATGTGTCCAATTAATCGTCAGCACTAAGCACTTTTCCATTTGCAGAAATAGGCAAAAGAGGTACAGAAAGAGGAAACAGAGGTGCATACAGAGGCAAGAGAGGTGCAGACACAGGTAAAAGGGGTCCAGAAAGAGGCAAGATAGGTATAGAAATTAGCAAGAGAGGTGCGGTAATAAGCAAGAACAGTGAAAAAGAACAAACAGAGGTGCAAAAAGAGGCAAGTGAGATACAGACGGAGGAAAGAGAACTGCAGAAAGAGACAAGAGAGTTGCAGAAACAAACGAAAGGGGTGCAGAAAGAGGGAACAGGTAGGCAGACAGGCAAGAGAGGTGCAGAAAGAGGGAAGAGGGGGAAGAAGCCAGAGCAGTGCAGAAAGAACCAAAAGACATGAAGAAATAACCAACAGAGATTGAAAAAGAGGCAAGAGGGGTACAGAAAGGGGATGGAGAACTGCATTGAGAGGCAAGAGGGGTACAGAAAGAGGTAAGCGAGTTACAGAAAGAGGCGAGTGAAGTACAGAAGAAGGCAAGATAAGTGCAGAAAGAGGCAAGAGAGTCACAGAAAAAGGCCAATGAAGTGCAAAAGGAGACAAGAGTACTGCAGAAAGAGGCAATAGAGGTGCAGAAAGAGGCAAGTGAGGTGCAGAAAGAAGGAAGATAAGTGCAGAAAGAGGCAACAGAAGTGCAGAAAGAGGGATGAGAGGTGGAGAGAGAAGCAAGAGGGGTACACAAAGAAGCAAGACAGGTGCAGAAAAAAACAAAGAAGTGCAGAAAGAATGAACAGAGGTGCAAAAAGAAGCAAAAAAGGTGCAGATAGACATAAGAGGGGTACAGAAAAATGCAAGAGAGGTACTGAAAGAGAGAAAAATGATGCAGAAAGAGGCAAGCGGGTATAAAAGAAGCATATGAGGTGCAGAAAGATGCAACAGACATGCAGAAAGAGTGAAAAAAGAGTGAAGGTGCAGAAAGTAGAAGATATTTGCAGATAGGTGGAAGAGAAGTGCAGAAAAAGAAAGAAATGTGCAGAAAGAAGCAACAGAAATGCAGAAAGAGGCCAGAAAAACGCATAAGGAAGGATGAGTGGCGTGCACACCATTAGTACCAATATAACACCCACATTAAGCAATAAGTTACACTTGACCATTCTAGGTTGCATAGGGTCTTCTACTACGCTGTAAAAATTGTCGCTGCATTTTTGGTAATGTTTGAGCCATTTGAGCTAGAAACAAGGCTTTTTTGTTCAAATCTGCAGATTATGGAGCAGATGAAGAATTTTGTGGCTAATGCAGAAAATGTATAACTGTGCGAAAGTCGGTGCAGCCAAACAGTTGCATAATTCTAGAGGCCCTGCTCATACCTCTGACTAAGTCCACAAGTGCTCCTCAGTGATTCCTTCTTTTTTTGTCTCACTGAGTTCATAGTTAAGCATCAATGGAAACGAGGAAGACTAAACCTGATCTTACCACTCCACAACAAAGACTACCATACCACATAAATACACTCCAAAACCCACAATCCCACTCTACATAATTCCTATACACTAAATACCACATACTTTCTATCCACATAATTTCACTGCACAAGATATCACATAATTCCACTACACACAACGTACATCTACTGAACTCCCAAAAACATTAGTAACATTTTTTTTACATTTACAAGACCAATAGCTCTAATTCTCGCAAATGCAAAACTTATTACATTGCAAACACTTCTTTAACTAGTGGTAGCATTTGCATAGTGGTAAAGAAAGGGTGCTGGGATCCAACCAGTGCTCAGAAATTCTGCTGTGTAGGACATACAGAAGGTGCCAGGAGGCCTTCTTGGCCCTCAAAGTCCCTCAAAATCCCTCAGGAGTAAATTTGACTTCACCCCCCTCCGGTAGTCTGCCAGGAGGCGCATTTGCAGAGTGGAGGATGAAGGGGGCATGGCGTCCGAAGACGTCTTAGCAATCACACTGCTTGGGACCTACTGTAGGTAACAAGAGGGGTAGTTGGCCCCCAAGGACAACCTTGGCAGCCAACTACCGCTCCTATTACCTCCAGTAAGTCCGAACACAGCATGATTGCTAAGTTCTCATAGCAGGCTTCGCCCCCCTTTGCCCACTACTCTGCAAACACGCTCCCTTGTGCACTCTTGGTTGGGGGTTGAAGTACCCTTTGCTGCTGTGGGTCCTTTAGGGGCCAACTAGCCTACCTCTTATCTCCAGTAATCCGCACACAGTTGAATTGCTGAAAGGTGGACGAAAGCCATGCCCCTTTTCCCCACCACTCTGCAAACGCGCCTCCTGGCTCATTCTAAATTGGGGTATTAAGTCCCCTTCTTTCCTGAGGGTCCCTGGGGGCCAACTAGCCCACCAGGTGCCTCCAGTGAGTGCCACACACCTGGAATACTGAGATTGGTCTAAGGCCATGCCCCCTTTTTTCACCACTCTACAAACGTGGCTCTGGGCGCACTGCTGCTCGGGGAATGAAGTCCACTTGTGTCCTGAGCTCCTTCACAAACAGGAATACAGATCCTCGCTAGCGTTCAGCCCCCCAGGGGTACGACTGTCTAATTCTAGGATGTAGCGAGTCTCCAGGACCCTCAAAAGTGCATCTCTGTTGCCACCTCTTTTGAGAGGCAGTATACAATCGATGACATAATAAGAGAGGTATTTGGGGTCACTCTCATGCGTGCTTTGAAAGTGGCGTGCCAGAGGGTAGGATTGGTCCTTGTTGGTGACTGCTCTTATGTGCTGCAGTATCCTCTTGTGAACCGGCAGTCGGGTGCTCCCTACATACCGGAGATCACAAGGACACTGCAGCACATAGACTGCAAACTCAGTCTTACAAGAGAGCTGTTTTGTAATCAGCACAGGTTCATCTTTGAATGGTGTAGAATACTGTGTTTTATTACAACCATTTTTGCATGCTTTGCAACTCGAACATTTTATGAAACCCTTTCTCAGTGTCATAAATGTCTTTGAGATGGGCTGTTCCAAGTAATTCTTGACAAGACTGTCAGACATAGAGGTAGACATTCTAAAGGAAAATTTCGGTTTTCTGCCGACCAGACCTCCAATGACAGGATCCCCTGTCACTAAAATCCAGTTACGGCTGAAAATTTTCCGGATCTCCTTATGTTGTTGGTTAAAAGTGACAATGACCCTAGGGGAGTCTGGAGCGATGTCTAGCTGAGGTGCAGTTGACACAGTTCTTGGAGCTAAAGCCTTTATATATATATATATCCAAAACCACCTTCAGTGATGCCGAAGGAAGGAGCCACAAGCGAGGACTGTGTTGAGAGGTTCTTTATTAGTAAGCAGGTAAGGTGTTATGCATTTCAGCGTTAGCCTTCCTCAGACGCCACTGCCCAACTGAAAGTTTGTGCGCCCAGCTGATAACAGTCTCTGCAGCACTCTCAATTGCAGTGTAGACCTGCTAACACTACAACTCCCAGCATGCTCCAAACCTGGGCTGATAGTACGTGAGGAAACCGAAGTAAAGTCCTTGTGTTTATGGGCATATGCAGAGCTGGGCGAACTTAAAACAGTCTATAGAAACTTGAGAACCCCTCAAGTCCCCTCAAACCGCTTCAACCTGCAGGGTACCAGTCCGCTAGGTCGTGGGTCGGTAACAGTGCACCAAAACCATCCGTGAAGTAACATACTGCCATCCAGCAGCGTCCCGTGCTTTCCTGCTTTGCTGTAGGTGAGCTGTCTCATTTCAATACCTTGACGGGAAACGAGCCTGCTTGCGCAGACACCAGAAGAAGGCAGTCAGCTTTCTGAAACGTGAGCTCCTTAAAGTGTCTCTGGTCGACAGGATAAACATCCAAAACCACCTCCAGTGATGTCGAAGGAAGGAGCCACAAGCGAGGACTGTGTTGAGAGGTTCTTTATTAGTAAGCAGGTAAGGTGTTATGCATTTCGGCGTTAGCCTTCCTCAGACGCCACTGCCCAACTGAAAGTTTGTGCGCCCAGCTAATAACAGTCTCTGCAGCACTCTTGATTGATGAGTGCACGCCTACCCCAACCACGTGATCGTCAATTGCAGTATAGAACTGCTAACACTACAACTCCCAGCATGCTCCAAACCTGGGCTGATAGTACGTGGGGTAACCAAAGTAAAGTTCTAGTGTTTATGGGCGTATGCAGAGCTGGGCGAACTTCAAACAGTCTATAGAAACTTGAGAACCCCTCAAGTCCCCGCAAACCGCTCAACCTGCAGGGTACAGGTCCGCTAGGTCATGGGTCGGTAACAGTGCACCAAAACCATCCGTGAAGTCACAGACTATCATCCAGCAGCGTCCCGTGCTTTCCAGTTTTGCTGTAGGTGAGCTGCCTCATGCCAGTACCTTGATGGGAAAAGAGCCTGCTTGCGCAGACACCAGAAGAAGGCAGCCAGCTTTCTGAAACGTGAGCTCCTTAACGTGTCTCTGGTCGACATGATAAACATCCAAAACCACCTCCAGTGATGCGGAAGGAAGGAGGCACAAGCGAGGACTGTGTTGAGAGGTTCTTTATTAGTAAGCAGGTAAGGTGTTATGCATTTCGGTGTTAGCCTTCCTCAGACGCCACTGCCCAACTGAAAGTTTGTGCGCCCAGAAGATAATAGTCTCTGCAGCACTCTTGATTGATGAGTGCACGCCTCCCCCAACCATGTGATCGTCAATTGCAGTGTAGAACTGCTAAAACTGCAACTCCCAGCATGCTACAAACCTGGGCTGATAGTACGTGGGGAAACCGAAGTAAAGTTCTTGTGTTTATGGGCGTATGCAGAGCTGGGCGAACTTCAAACAGTCTATAGAAACTTGAGAACCCCTCAAGTCCCCGCAAACCGCTTCAACCTGCAGGGTACAGGTCTGCTAGGTCGTGGGTCAGTAACAGTGAACCAAAACCATCCGTGAAGTCACAGACTGCCATCCAGCAGCGTCCCGTGCTTTCCTGCTTTGCTGTAGGTGAGCTGCCTCATGCCAATACCTTGACGGGAAACGAGCCTGCTTGCGCAGACACCAGAAGAAGGCAGCCAGCTTTCTGAAACGTGAGCTCCTTAACGTGCCTCTGGTCGACACGATAAACATCCAAAACCACCTCCAGTGATGCCGAAGGAAGGAGCCACAAGCGAGGACTGTGTTGAGAGGTTCTTTATTAGTAAGCAGGTAAGGTGTTATGCATTTCGGCTTTAGCCTTCCTCAGACGCCACTGCCCAACTGAAAGTTTGTGCGCCCAGCTGATAAAAGTCTCTGCAGCACTCTTGATTGATGAGTGCACGCCTCCCCCAACCATGTGATCGTCAATTGCAGTGTAGAACTGCTAACACTACAACTCCCAGCTTGCTCCAAATCTGGGCTGATAGTATGTGGGAAAACCGAAGTAAAGGTATTGTGTTTATGGGCGTATGCAGAGCTGGGCGAACTTCAAACAGTCTATAGAAACTTGAGAACCCCTCAAGTCACCGCAAACCGCTTCAACCTGCAGGGTAAAGGTCCGCTAGGTCGTGGGTCGGTAACAGTGCACCAAAACCATCCGTGAAGTCATAGGCTGCCATCCAGCAGCGTCCTGTGCTTTCCTGCTTTGCTGTAGGTGAGCTGCCTTATGCCAATAACTTGATGGGAAACAAGCCCGCTTGCGCAGACACCAGAAGAAGGCAGACAGCTTTCTGAAACGTGAGCTCCTTAACGTGTCTCTGGTCGATACGATAAACATCCAAAACCACCTCCAGTGATGCCGAAGGAAGGAGCCACAAGCGAGGACTGTGTTGAGAGGTTCTTTGTTAGTAAGCAGGTAAGGTGTTATGTATTTCGGCATAAGCCTTCCTCAGACGCCACTGCCCAACTGAAAGTTTGTGCGCCCCGCTGATAACAGTCTCTGCAGCACTCTTGATTGATGAGTGCACGCCTTCCCCAACCATGTGATCGTCAATTGCAGTGTAGAACTGCTAACACTACAACTCCCAGCATGCTCCAAACCTGGGCTGATAGTACGTGGGGAAACCGAAGTAAAGTTCTTGTGTTTATGGGCGTATGCAGAGCTGGGCGAACTTCAAACAGTCTATAGAAACTTGAGAACCCCTCAAGTCCCCGCAAACCGCTTCAACTGGCAGGGTACAGGTCCGCTAGGTCGTGGGTCGGTAACAATGCACCAAAACCATCTGTGAAGTCACAGACTGCCATCCAGCAGCGTCCCGTGCTTTCCCGCTTTGCTGTAGGTGAGCTGCCTCATACCAATACCTTGACGGGAAACAAGCCTGCTTGCGCAGACACCAGAAGAAGGCAGCCAGCTTTCTGAAACATGAGCTCCTTAACGTGTCTCTGGTTGACATGATAAACATCCAAAACTACCTCCAGTGTTGCCGAAGGAAGGAGCCACAAGCGAGGACTGAGTTGAGAAGTTCTTTATTAGTAAGCAGGTAAGGTGTTATGCATTTTGGCGTTAGCCTTCCTCAGTCGCCACTGCCTAACTGAAAGTTTGTGCGCCCAGCTGATAACAGTCTCTGCAGCACTCTTGATTGATGAGTGCACGCCTCCCCCAACCATGTGATTGTCAATTGCAGTGTAGAACTGCTAACACTACAACTCCCAGCTTGCTCCAAATCTTGGCTGATAGTACGTGGGGAAACCGAAGTAAAGTTAATGTGTTTATGGGCTTATGCAGAGCTGGGCGAACTTCAAACAGTCTATAGAAACTTGAGAACCCCTCAAGTCCCCGCAAACCGCTTCAACCTGCAGGGTAAAGGTCCGCTAGGTCGTGGGTCGGTAACAGTGCACCAAAACCATCCGTGAAGTCATAGACTGCCATCCAGCAGCGTCCTGTGCTTTCCTGCTTTGCTGTAGGTGAGCTGTCTTATGCCAATAACTTGACGGGAAACAAGCCTGCTTGCGCAGACACCAGAAGAAGGCAGCCAGCTTTCTGAACCGTGAGCTCCTTAACGTGTCTCTGGTCGATACGATAAACATCCAAAACCACCTCCAGTGATGCCGAAGGAAGGAGCCACAAGCGAGGACTGTGTTGAGAGGTTCTTTGTTAATAAGCAGGTAAGGTGTTATGCATTTCGGCATAAGCCTTCCTCAGACGCCACTGCCCAACTGAAAGTTTGTGCGCCCAGCTGATAACAGTCTCTGCAGCACTCTTGATTGATGAGTGCACGCTTCCCCCAACCATGTGATCATCAATTGCAGTGTAGAACTGCTAACACTACAACTCCCAGCATGCTCCAAACCTGGGCTGATAGTACGTGGGGAAACCGAAGTAAAGTTCTTGTGTTTATGGGCGTATGCAGAGCTGGGCGAACTTCAAACAGTCTATAGAAACTTGAGAACCCCTCAAGTCCCCGCAAACCGCTTCAACTGGCAGGGTACAGGTCCGCTAGGTCGTGGGTCGGTAACAATGCACCAAAACCATCTGTGAAGTCACAGACTGCCATCTAGCAGCATCCCGTGCTTTCCCGCTTTGCTGTAGGTGAGCTGCCACATACCAATACCTTGACGGGAAACAAGCCTGCTTGCGCAGACACCAGAAGAAGGCAGCCAGCTTTCTGAAACATGAGCTCCTTAACGTGTCTCTGGTCGACTTGATAAACATCCAAAACCACCTCCAGTGATGCCGAAGGAAGGAGCCACAAGCGAGGACTGAGTTGAGAGGTTCTTTATTAGTAAGCAGGTAAGGTGTTATGCATTTCGGCGTTAGCCTTCCTCAGTCGCCACTGCCTAACTGAAAGTTTGTGCGCCCAGCTGATAACAGTCTCTGCAGCACTCTTGATTGATGAGTGCACGCCTCCCCCAACCAAGTGAGCGTCAATTGCAGTGTAGAACTGCTAACACTACAACTCCCAGCATGCTCCAAACCTGGGCTGATAGTACGTGGGGAAACCGAAGTAAAGTTCTTGTGTTTATGGGCGTATGCAGAGCTGGGCGAACTTCAAACAGTCTATAGAAACTTGAGAACCCCTCAAGTCCCCGCAAACCGCTTCAACTGGCAGGGTACAGGTCCGCTAGGTCGTGGGTCGGTAACAATGCACCAAAACCATCTGTGAAGTCACAGACTGCCATCCAGCAGCGTCCCGTGCTTTCCCGCTTTGCTGTAGGTGAGCTGCCTCATACCAATACCTTGACGGGAAACAAGCCTGCTTGCGCAGACACCAGAAGAAGGCAGCCAGCTTTCTGAAACATGAGCTCCTTAACGTGTCTCTGGTTGACATGATAAACATCCAAAACTACCTCCAGTGTTGCCGAA
>NW_028254564.1:0-37397 GCF_964263255.1 Lissotriton vulgaris
AGCTAAAATTAGCATGTTTAAAGTGATTTTCATGCTTCCAGGGGCTCGGGAAGTTAATTAAATACCATTTGGAGGCATTTAATGTTCGAGCAAAAACGGCTGATTTTCGACAAAAGAGATAACACCCCCCCATTACGTCATGCTTCAGAAATGTGGAAAATGGTCCGTTTTCAAATGTTTTATTTTTGAACGTCAGTTCACATTTGTAGGTGGATCATCAGTGTTAGAGCTAAAATTAGCATGTTTAAAGTGATTTTCATGCTTCTTGGGGCCCAAAACACAAGATTTATGGAATGGTTAAAAGTGCATGAAAATGGCCAATTTACTCACTCTGAGTTCTCAAAAAGGGTTTCTTCACCCCGGGAAGTTAATTAAATACCATTTGGAGGCATTTAATGTTCGAGCAAAAACGGCTGATTTTCGACAAAAGAGATAACACCCCCCCATTACGTCATGCTTCAGAAATGTGGAAAATGGTCCGTTTTCAAATGTTTTATTTTTGAACGTCAGTTCACATTTGTAGGTGGATCATCAGTGTTAGAGCTAAAATTAGCATGTTTAAAGTGATTTTCATGCTTCCAGGGGCTCGGGAAGTTAATTAAATACCATTTGGAGGCATTTAATGTTCGAGCAAAAACGGCTGATTTTCGACAAAAGAGATAACACCCCCCCATTACGTCATGCTTCAGAAATGTGGAAAATGGTCCGTTTTCAAATGTTTTATTTTTGAACGTCAGTTCACATTTGTAGGTGGATCATCAGTGTTAGAGCTAAAATTAGCATGTTTAAAGTGATTTTCATGCTTCCAGGGGCTCGGGAAGTTAATTAAATACCATTTGGAGGCATTTAATGTTCGAGCAAAAACGGCTGATTTTCGACAAAAGAGATAACACCCCCCCATTACGTCATGCTTCAGAAATGTGGAAAATGGTCCGTTTTCAAATGTTTTATTTTTGAACGTCAGTTCACATTTGTAGGTGGATCATCAGTGTTAGAGCTAAAATTAGCATGTTTAAAGTGATTTTCATGCTTCCAGGGGCTCGGGAAGTTAATTAAATACCATTTGGAGGCATTTAATGTTCGAGCAAAAACGGCTGATTTTCGACAAAAGAGATAACACCCCCCCCATTACGTCATGCTTCAGAAATGTGGAAAATGGTCCGTTTTCAAATGTTTTATTTTTGAACGTCAGTTCACATTTGTAGGTGGATCATCAGTGTTAGAGCTAAAATTAGCATGTTTAAAGTGATTTTCATGCTTCCAGGGGCTCGGGAAGTTAATTAAATACCATTTGGAGGCATTTAATGTTCGAGCAAAAACGGCTGATTTTCGACAAAAGAGATAACACCCCCCCATTACGTCATGCTTCAGAAATGTGGAAAATGGTCCGTTTTCAAATGTTTTATTTTTGAACGTCAGTTCACATTTGTAGGTGGATCATCAGTGTTAGAGCTAAAATTAGCATGTTTAAAGTGATTTTCATGCTTCCAGGGGCCCAAAACACAAGATTTATGGAATGGTTAAAAGTGCATGAAAATGGCCAATTTACTCACTCTGAGTTCTCAAAAAGGGTTTCTTCACCCCGGGAAGTTAATTAAATACCATTTGGAGGCATTTAATGTTAGAGCAAAAACGGCTGATTTTCGACAAAAGAGATAACACCCCCCCATTACGTCATGCTTCAGAAATGTGGAAAATGGTCCGTTTTCAAATGTTTTATTTTTGAACGTCAGTTCACATTTGTAGGTGGATCATCAGTGTTAGAGCTAAAATTAGCATGTTTAAAGTGATTTTCATGCTTCCAGGGGCCCAAAACACAAGATTTATGGAATGGTTAAAAGTGCATGAAAATGGCCAATTTACTCACTCTGAGTTCTCAAAAAGGGTTTCTTCACCCCGGGAAGTTAATTAAATACCATTTGGAGGCATTTAATGTTCGAGCAAAAACGGCTGATTTTCGACAAAAGAGATAACACCCCCCCATTACGTCATGTTTCAGAAATGTGGAAAATGGTCCGTTTTCAAATGTTTTATTTTTGAACGTCAGTTCACATTTGTAGGTGGATCATCAGTGTTAGAGCTAAAATTAGCATGTTTAAAGTGATTTTCATGCTTCCAGGGGCTCGGGAAGTTAATTAAATACCATTTGGAGGCATTTAATGTTCGAGCAAAAACGGCTGATTTTCGACAAAAGAGATAACACCCCCCCATTACGTCATGCTTCAGAAATGTGGAAAATGGTCCGTTTTCAAATGTTTTATTTTTGAACGTCAGTTCACATTTGTAGGTGGATCATCAGTGTTAGAGCTAAAATTAGCATGTTTAAAGTGATTTTCATGCTTCCAGGGGCTCGGGAAGTTAATTAAATACCATTTGGAGGCATTTAATGTTCGAGCAAAAACGGCTGATTTTCGACAAAAGAGATAACACCCCCCCATTACGTCATGCTTCAGAAATGTGGAAAATGGTCCGTTTTCAAATGTTTTATTTTTGAACGTCAGTTCACATTTGTAGGTGGATCATCAGTGTTAGAGCTAAAATTAGCATGTTTAAAGTGATTTTCATGCTTCCAGGGGCCCAAAACACAAGATTTATGGAATGGTTAAAAGTGCATGAAAATGGCCAATTTACTCACTCTGAGTTCTCAAAAAGGGTTTCTTCACCCCGGGAAGTTAATTAAATACCATTTGGAGGCATTTAATGTTAGAGCAAAAATGGCTGATTTTCGACAAAAGAGATAACACCCCCCCATTACGTCATGCTTCAGAAATGTGGAAAATGGTCCGTTTTCAAATGTTTTATTTTTGAACGTCAGTTCACATTTGTAGGTGGATCATCAGTGTTAGAGCTAAAATTAGCATGTTTAAAGTGATTTTCATGCTTCCAGGGGCTCGGGAAGTTAATTAAATACCATTTGGAGGCATTTAATGTTCGAGCAAAAACGGCTGATTTTCGACAAAAGAGATAACACCCCCCCATTACGTCATGCTTCAGAAATGTGGAAAATGGTCCGTTTTCAAATGTTTTATTTTTGAACGTCAGTTCACATTTGTAGGTGGATCATCAGTGTTAGAGCTAAAATTAGCATGTTTAAAGTGATTTTCATGCTTCCAGGGGCCCAAAACACAAGATTTATGGAATGGTTAAAAGTGCATGAAAATGGCCAATTTACTCACTCTGAGTTCTCAAAAAGGGTTTCTTCACCCCGGGAAGTTAATTAAATACCATTTGGAGGCATTTAATGTTAGAGCAAAAACGGCTGATTTTCGACAAAAGAGATAACACCCCCCATTACGTCATGCTTCAGAAATGTGGAAAATGGTCCGTTTTCAAATGTTTTATTTTTGAACGTCAGTTCACATTTGTAGGTGGATCATCAGTGTTAGAGCTAAAATTAGCATGTTTAAAGTGATTTTCATGCTTCCAGGGGCTCGGGAAGTTAATTAAATACCATTTGGAGGCATTTAATGTTCGAGCAAAAACGGCTGATTTTCGACAAAAGAGATAACACCCCCCCATTACGTCATGCTTCAGAAATGTGGAAAATGGTCCGTTTTCAAATGTTTTATTTTTGAACGTCAGTTCACATTTGTAGGTGGATCATCAGTGTTAGAGCTAAAATTAGCATGTTTAAAGTGATTTTCATGCTTCCAGGGGCCCAAAACACAAGATTTATGGAATGGTTAAAAGTGCATGAAAATGGCCAATTTACTCACTCTGAGTTCTCAAAAAGGGTTTCTTCACCCCGGGAAGTTAATTAAATACCATTTGGAGGCATTTAATGTTCGAGCAAAAACGGCTGATTTTCGACAAAAGAGATAACACCCCCCCATTACGTCATGCTTCAGAAATGTGGAAAATGGTCCGTTTTCAAATGTTTTATTTTTGAACGTCAGTTCACATTTGTAGGTGGATCATCAGTGTTAGAGCTAAAATTAGCATGTTTAAAGTGATTTTCATGCTTCCAGGGGCTCGGGAAGTTAATTAAATACCATTTGGAGGCATTTAATGTTCGAGCAAAAACGGCTGATTTTCGACAAAAGAGATAACACCCCCCCATTACGTCATGCTTCAGAAATGTGGAAAATGGTCCGTTTTCAAATGTTTTATTTTTGAACGTCAGTTCACATTTGTAGGTGGATCATCAGTGTTAGAGCTAAAATTAGCATGTTTAAAGTGATTTTCATGCTTCCAGGGGCTCGGGAAGTTAATTAAATACCATTTGGAGGCATTTAATGTTCGAGCAAAAACGGCTGATTTTCGACAAAAGAGATAACACCCCCCCATTACGTCATGCTTCAGAAATGTGGAAAATGGTCCGTTTTCAAATGTTTTATTTTTGAACGTCAGTTCACATTTGTAGGTGGATCATCAGTGTTAGAGCTAAAATTAGCATGTTTAAAATGATTTTCATGCTTCCAGGGGCTCGGGAAGTTAATTAAATACCATTTGGAGGCATTTAATGTTCGAGCAAAAACGGCAGATTTTCGACAAAAGAGATAACACCCCCCCATTACGTCATGCTTCAGAAATGTGGAAAATGGTCCGTTTTCAAATGTTTTATTTTTGAACGTCAGTTCACATTTGTAGGTGGATCATCAGTGTTAGAGCTAAAATTAGCATGTTTAAAGTGATTTTCATGCTTCCAGGGGCCCAAAACACAAGATTTATGGAATGGTTAAAAGTGCATGAAAATGGCCAATTTACTCACTCTGAGTTCTCAAAAAGGGTTTCTTCACCCCGGGAAGTTAATTAAATACCATTTGGAGGCATTTAATGTTCGAGCAAAAACGGCTGATTTTCGACAAAAGAGATAACACCCCCCCATTACGTCATGCTTCAGAAATGTGGAAAATGGTCCGTTTTCAAATGTTTTATTTTTGAACGTCAGTTCACATTTGTAGGTGGATCATCAGTGTTAGAGCTAAAATTAGCATGTTTAAAGTGATTTTCATGCTTCCAGGGGCTCGGGAAGTTAATTAAATACCATTTGGAGGCATTTAATGTTCGAGCAAAAACGGCTGATTTTCGACAAAAGAGATAACACCCCCCCATTACGTCATGCTTCAGAAATGTGGAAAATGGTCCGTTTTCAAATGTTTTATTTTTGAACGTCAGTTCACATTTGTAGGTGGATCATCAGTGTTAGAGCTAAAATTAGCATGTTTAAAGTGATTTTCATGCTTCCAGGCGCTCGGGAAGTTAATTAAATACCATTTGGAGGCATTTAATGTTCGAGCAAAAACGGCTGATTTTCGACAAAAGAGATAACACCCCCCCATTACGTCATGCTTCAGAAATGTGGAAAATGGTCCGTTTTCAAATGTTTTATTTTTGAACGTCAGTTCACATTTGTAGGTGGATCATCAGTGTTAGAGCTAAAATTAGCATGTTCAAAGTGATTTTCATGCTTCCAGGGGCTCGGGAAGTTAATTAAATACCATTTGGAGGCATTTAATGTTCGAGCAAAAACGGCTGATTTTCGACAAAAGAGATAACACCCCCCCCATTACGTCATGCTTCAGAAATGTGGAAAATGGTCCGTTTTCAAATGTTTTATTTTTGAACGTCAGTTCACATTTGTAGGTGGATCATCAGTGTTAGAGCTAAAATTAGCATGTTTAAAGTGATTTTCATGCTTCCAGGGGCCCAAAACACAAGATTTATGGAATGGTTAAAAGTGCATGAAAATGGCCAATTTACTCACTCTGAGTTCTCAAAAAGGGTTTCTTCACCCCGGGAAGTTCATTAAATACCATTTGGAGGCATTTAATGTTCGAGCAAAAACGGCTGATTTCCGACAAAAGAGATAACTCCCCCCCATTACGTCATGCTTCAGAAATGTGGAAAATGGTCCGTTTTCAAATGTTTTATTTTTGAACGTCAGTTCACATTTGTAGGTGGATCATCAGTGTTAGAGCTAAAATTAGCATGTTTAAAGTGATTTTCATGCTTCCAGGGGCTCGGGAAGTTAATTAAATACCATTTGGAGGCATTTAATGTTCGAGCAAAAACGGCAGATTTTCGACAAAAGAGATAACACCCCCCCATTACGTCATGCTTCAGAAATGTGGAAAATGGTCCGTTTTCAAATGTTTTATTTTTGAACGTCAGTTCACATTTGTAGGTGGATCATCAGTGTTAGAGCTAAAATTAGCATGTTTAAAGTGATTTTCATGCTTCCAGGGGCTCGGGAAGTTAATTAAATACCATTTGGAGGCATTTAATGTTCGAGCAAAAACGGCTGATTTTCGACAAAAGAGATAACACCCCCCCATTACGTCATGCTTCAGAAATGTGGAAAATGGTCCGTTTTCAAATGTTTTATTTTTGAATGTCAGTTCACATTTGTAGGTGGATCATCAGTGTTAGAGCTAAAATTAGCATGTTTAAAGTGATTTTCATGCTTCCAGGGGCTCTGGAAGTTAATTAAATACCATTTGGAGGCATTTAATGTTCGAGCAAAAACGGCTGATTTTCGACAAAAGAGATAACACCCCCCCATTACGTCATGCTTCAGAAATGTGGAAAATGGTCCGTTTTCAAATGTTTTATTTTTGAACGTCAGTTCACATTTGTAGGTGGATCATCAGTGTTAGAGCTAAAATTAGCATGTTTAAAGTGATTTTCATGCTTCCAGGGGCCCAAAACACAAGATTTATGGAATGGTTAAAAGTGCATGAAAATGGCCAATTTACTCACTCTGAGTTCTCAAAAAGGGTTTCTTCACCCCGGGAAGTTAATTAAATACCATTTGGAGGCATTTAATGTTCGAGCAAAAACGGCTGATTTTCGACAAAAGAGATAACACCCCCCCATTACGTCATGCTTCAGAAATGTGGAAAATGGTCCGTTTTCAAATGTTTTATTTTTGAACGTCAGTTCACATTTGTAGGTGGATCATCAGTGTTAGAGCTAAAATTAGCATGTTTAAAGTGATTTTCATGCTTCCAGGGGCTCGGGAAATTAATTAAATACCATTTGGAGGCATTTAATGTTCGAGCAAAAACGGCTGATTTTCGACAAAAGAGATAACACCCCCCCATTACGTCATGCTTCAGAAATGTGGAAAATGGTCCGTTTTCAAATGTTTTATTTTTGAACGTCAGTTCACATTTGTAGGTGGATCATCAGTGTTAGAGCTAAAATTAGCATGTTTAAAGTGATTTTCATGCTTCTTGGGGCCCAAAACACAAGATTTATGGAATGGTTAAAAGTGCATGAAAATGGCCAATTTACTCACTCTGAGTTCTCAAAAAGGGTTTCTTCACCCCGGGAAGTTAATTAAATACCATTTGGAGGCATTTAATGTTCGAGCAAAAACGGCTGATTTTCGACAAAAGAGATAACACCCCCCCATTACGTCATGCTTCAGAAATGTGGAAAATGGTCCGTTTTCAAATGTTTTATTTTTGAACGTCAGTTCACATTTGTAGGTGGATCATCAGTGTTAGAGCTAAAATTAGCATGTTTAAAGTGATTTTCATGCTTCCAGGGGCTCGGGAAGTTAATTAAATACCATTTGGAGGCATTTAATGTTCGAGCAAAAACGGCTGATTTTCGACAAAAGAGATAACACCCCCCCATTACGTCATGCTTCAGAAATGTGGAAAATGGTCCGTTTTCAAATGTTTATTTTTGAACGTCAGTTCACATTTGTAGGTGGATCATCAGTGTTAGAGCTAAAATTAGCATGTTTAAAGTGATTTTCATGCTTCCAGGGGCTCGGGAAGTTAATTAAATACCATTTGGAGGCATTTAATGTTCGAGCAAAAACGGCTGATTTTCGACAAAAGAGATAACACCCCCCCATTACGTCATGCTTCAGAAATGTGGAAAATGGTCCGTTTTCAAATGTTTTATTTTTGAACGTCAGTTCACATTTGTAGGTGGATCATCAGTGTTAGAGCTAAAATTAGCATGTTTAAAGTGATTTTCATGCTTCCAGGGGCTCGGGAAGTTAATTAAATACCATTTGGAGGCATTTAATGTTCGAGCAAAAACGGCTGATTTTCGACAAAAGAGATAACACCCCCCCCATTACGTCATGCTTCAGAAATGTGGAAAATGGTCCGTTTTCAAATGTTTTATTTTTGAACGTCAGTTCACATTTGTAGGTGGATCATCAGTGTTAGAGCTAAAATTAGCATGTTTAAAGTGATTTTCATGCTTCCAGGGGCTCGGGAAGTTAATTAAATACCATTTGGAGGCATTTAATGTTCGAGCAAAAACGGCTGATTTTCGACAAAAGAGATAACACCCCCCCATTACGTCATGCTTCAGAAATGTGGAAAATGGTCCGTTTTCAAATGTTTTATTTTTGAACGTCAGTTCACATTTGTAGGTGGATCATCAGTGTTAGAGCTAAAATTAGCATGTTTAAAGTGATTTTCATGCTTCCAGGGGCCCAAAACACAAGATTTATGGAATGGTTAAAAGTGCATGAAAATGGCCAATTTACTCACTCTGAGTTCTCAAAAAGGGTTTCTTCACCCCGGGAAGTTAATTAAATACCATTTGGAGGCATTTAATGTTAGAGCAAAAACGGCTGATTTTCGACAAAAGAGATAACACCCCCCCATTACGTCATGCTTCAGAAATGTGGAAAATGGTCCGTTTTCAAATGTTTTATTTTTGAACGTCAGTTCACATTTGTAGGTGGATCATCAGTGTTAGAGCTAAAATTAGCATGTTTAAAGTGATTTTCATGCTTCCAGGGGCCCAAAACACAAGATTTATGGAATGGTTAAAAGTGCATGAAAATGGCCAATTTACTCACTCTGAGTTCTCAAAAAGGGTTTCTTCACCCCGGGAAGTTAATTAAATACCATTTGGAGGCATTTAATGTTCGAGCAAAAACGGCTGATTTTCGACAAAAGAGATAACACCCCCCCATTACGTCATGTTTCAGAAATGTGGAAAATGGTCCGTTTTCAAATGTTTTATTTTTGAACGTCAGTTCACATTTGTAGGTGGATCATCAGTGTTAGAGCTAAAATTAGCATGTTTAAAGTGATTTTCATGCTTCCAGGGGCTCGGGAAGTTAATTAAATACCATTTGGAGGCATTTAATGTTCGAGCAAAAACGGCTGATTTTCGACAAAAGAGATAACACCCCCCCATTACGTCATGCTTCAGAAATGTGGAAAATGGTCCGTTTTCAAATGTTTTATTTTTGAACGTCAGTTCACATTTGTAGGTGGATCATCAGTGTTAGAGCTAAAATTAGCATGTTTAAAGTGATTTTCATGCTTCCAGGGGCTCGGGAAGTTAATTAAATACCATTTGGAGGCATTTAATGTTCGAGCAAAAACGGCTGATTTTCGACAAAAGAGATAACACCCCCCCATTACGTCATGCTTCAGAAATGTGGAAAATGGTCCGTTTTCAAATGTTTTATTTTTGAACGTCAGTTCACATTTGTAGGTGGATCATCAGTGTTAGAGCTAAAATTAGCATGTTTAAAGTGATTTTCATGCTTCCAGGGGCCCAAAACACAAGATTTATGGAATGGTTAAAAGTGCATGAAAATGGCCAATTTACTCACTCTGAGTTCTCAAAAAGGGTTTCTTCACCCCGGGAAGTTAATTAAATACCATTTGGAGGCATTTAATGTTAGAGCAAAAATGGCTGATTTTCGACAAAAGAGATAACACCCCCCCATTACGTCATGCTTCAGAAATGTGGAAAATGGTCCGTTTTCAAATGTTTTATTTTTGAACGTCAGTTCACATTTGTAGGTGGATCATCAGTGTTAGAGCTAAAATTAGCATGTTTAAAGTGATTTTCATGCTTCCAGGGGCTCGGGAAGTTAATTAAATACCATTTGGAGGCATTTAATGTTCGAGCAAAAACGGCTGATTTTCGACAAAAGAGATAACACCCCCCCATTACGTCATGCTTCAGAAATGTGGAAAATGGTCCGTTTTCAAATGTTTTATTTTTGAACGTCAGTTCACATTTGTAGGTGGATCATCAGTGTTAGAGCTAAAATTAGCATGTTTAAAGTGATTTTCATGCTTCCAGGGGCCCAAAACACAAGATTTATGGAATGGTTAAAAGTGCATGAAAATGGCCAATTTACTCACTCTGAGTTCTCAAAAAGGGTTTCTTCACCCCGGGAAGTTAATTAAATACCATTTGGAGGCATTTAATGTTAGAGCAAAAACGGCTGATTTTCGACAAAAGAGATAACACCCCCCATTACGTCATGCTTCAGAAATGTGGAAAATGGTCCGTTTTCAAATGTTTTATTTTTGAACGTCAGTTCACATTTGTAGGTGGATCATCAGTGTTAGAGCTAAAATTAGCATGTTTAAAGTGATTTTCATGCTTCCAGGGGCTCGGGAAGTTAATTAAATACCATTTGGAGGCATTTAATGTTCGAGCAAAAACGGCTGATTTTCGACAAAAGAGATAACACCCCCCCATTACGTCATGCTTCAGAAATGTGGAAAATGGTCCGTTTTCAAATGTTTTATTTTTGAACGTCAGTTCACATTTGTAGGTGGATCATCAGTGTTAGAGCTAAAATTAGCATGTTTAAAGTGATTTTCATGCTTCCAGGGGCCCAAAACACAAGATTTATGGAATGGTTAAAAGTGCATGAAAATGGCCAATTTACTCACTCTGAGTTCTCAAAAAGGGTTTCTTCACCCCGGGAAGTTAATTAAATACCATTTGGAGGCATTTAATGTTCGAGCAAAAACGGCTGATTTTCGACAAAAGAGATAACACCCCCCCATTACGTCATGCTTCAGAAATGTGGAAAATGGTCCGTTTTCAAATGTTTTATTTTTGAACGTCAGTTCACATTTGTAGGTGGATCATCAGTGTTAGAGCTAAAATTAGCATGTTTAAAGTGATTTTCATGCTTCCAGGGGCTCGGGAAGTTAATTAAATACCATTTGGAGGCATTTAATGTTCGAGCAAAAACGGCTGATTTTCGACAAAAGAGATAACACCCCCCCATTACGTCATGCTTCAGAAATGTGGAAAATGGTCCGTTTTCAAATGTTTTATTTTTGAACGTCAGTTCACATTTGTAGGTGGATCATCAGTGTTAGAGCTAAAATTAGCATGTTTAAAGTGATTTTCATGCTTCCAGGGGCTCGGGAAGTTAATTAAATACCATTTGGAGGCATTTAATGTTCGAGCAAAAACGGCTGATTTTCGACAAAAGAGATAACACCCCCCCATTACGTCATGCTTCAGAAATGTGGAAAATGGTCCGTTTTCAAATGTTTTATTTTTGAACGTCAGTTCACATTTGTAGGTGGATCATCAGTGTTAGAGCTAAAATTAGCATGTTTAAAATGATTTTCATGCTTCCAGGGGCTCGGGAAGTTAATTAAATACCATTTGGAGGCATTTAATGTTCGAGCAAAAACGGCAGATTTTCGACAAAAGAGATAACACCCCCCCATTACGTCATGCTTCAGAAATGTGGAAAATGGTCCGTTTTCAAATGTTTTATTTTTGAACGTCAGTTCACATTTGTAGGTGGATCATCAGTGTTAGAGCTAAAATTAGCATGTTTAAAGTGATTTTCATGCTTCCAGGGGCCCAAAACACAAGATTTATGGAATGGTTAAAAGTGCATGAAAATGGCCAATTTACTCACTCTGAGTTCTCAAAAAGGGTTTCTTCACCCCGGGAAGTTAATTAAATACCATTTGGAGGCATTTAATGTTCGAGCAAAAACGGCTGATTTTCGACAAAAGAGATAACACCCCCCCATTACGTCATGCTTCAGAAATGTGGAAAATGGTCCGTTTTCAAATGTTTTATTTTTGAACGTCAGTTCACATTTGTAGGTGGATCATCAGTGTTAGAGCTAAAATTAGCATGTTTAAAGTGATTTTCATGCTTCCAGGGGCTCGGGAAGTTAATTAAATACCATTTGGAGGCATTTAATGTTCGAGCAAAAACGGCTGATTTTCGACAAAAGAGATAACACCCCCCCATTACGTCATGCTTCAGAAATGTGGAAAATGGTCCGTTTTCAAATGTTTTATTTTTGAACGTCAGTTCACATTTGTAGGTGGATCATCAGTGTTAGAGCTAAAATTAGCATGTTTAAAGTGATTTTCATGCTTCCAGGCGCTCGGGAAGTTAATTAAATACCATTTGGAGGCATTTAATGTTCGAGCAAAAACGGCTGATTTTCGACAAAAGAGATAACACCCCCCCATTACGTCATGCTTCAGAAATGTGGAAAATGGTCCGTTTTCAAATGTTTTATTTTTGAACGTCAGTTCACATTTGTAGGTGGATCATCAGTGTTAGAGCTAAAATTAGCATGTTTAAAGTGATTTTCATGCTTCCAGGGGCCCAAAACACAAGATTTATGGAATGGTTAAAAGTGCATGAAAATGGCCAATTTACTCACTCTGAGTTCTCAAAAATGGTTTCTTCACCCCGGGAAGTTAATTAAATACCATTTGGAGGCATTTAATGTTCGAGCAAAAACGGCTGATTTTCGACAAAAGAGATAACACCCCCCCCATTACGTCATGCTTCAGAAATGTGGAAAATGGTCCGTTTTCAAATGTTTTATTTTTGAACGTCAGTTCACATTTGTAGGTGGATCATCAGTGTTAGAGCTAAAATTAGCATGTTTAAAGTGATTTTCATGCTTCTTGGGGCCCAAAACACAAGATTTATGGAATGGTTAAAAGTGCATGAAAATGGCCAATTCACTCACTCTGAGTTCTCAAAAAGGGTTTCTTCACCCCGGGAAGTTAATTAAATACCATTTGGAGGCATTTAATGATCAAGCAAAAACGGCTGATTTTCGACAAAAGAGATAACACCCCCCCATTACGTCATGCTTCAGAAATGTGGAAAATGGTCCATTTTCAAATGTTTTATTTTTGAACGTCAGTTCACATTTGTAGGTGGATCATCAGTGTTAGAGCTAAAATTAGCATGTTTAAAGTGATTTTCATGCTTCCAGGGGCTCGGGAAGTTAATTAAATACCATTTGGAGGCATTTAATGTTCGAGCAAAAACGGCTGATTTTCGACAAAAGAGATAACACCCCCCCATTACGTCATGCTTCAGAAATGTGGAAAATGGTCCGTTTTCAAATGTTTTATTTTTGAACGTCAGTTCACATTTGTAGGTGGATCATCAGTGTTAGAGCTAAAATTAGCATGTTTAAAGTGATTTTCATGCTTCCAGGGGCCCAAAACACAAGATTTATGGAATGGTTAAAAGTGCATGAAAATGGCCAATTTACTCACTCTGAGTTCTCAAAAAGGGTTTCTTCACCCCGGGAAGTTAATTAAATACCATTTGGAGGCATTTAATGTTAGAGCAAAAACGGCTGATTTTCGACAAAAGAGATAACACCCCCCCATTACGTCATGCTTCAGAAATGTGGAAAATGGTCCGTTTTCAAATGTTTTATTTTTGAATGTCAGTTCACATTTGTAGGTGGATCATCAGTGTTAGAGCTAAAATTAGCATGTTTAAAGTGATTTTCATGCTTCTTGGGGCCCAAAACACAAGATTTATGGAATGGTTAAAAGTGCATGAAAATGGCCAATTTACTCACTCTGAGTTCTCAAAAAGGGTTTCTTCACCCCGGGAAGTTAATTAAATACCATTTGGAGGCATTTAATGTTCGAGCAAAAACGGCTGATTTTCGACAAAAGAGATAACACCCCCCCATTACGTCATGCTTCAGAAATGTGGAAAATGGTCCGTTTTCAAATGTTTTATTTTTGAACGTCAGTTCACATTTGTAGGTGGATCATCAGTGTTAGAGCTAAAATTAGCATGTTTAAAGTGATTTTCATGCTTCCAGGGGCTCGGGAAGTTAATTAAATACCATTTGGAGGCATTTAATGTTCGAGCAAAAACGGCTGATTTTCGACAAAAGAGATAACACCCCCCCATTACGTCATGCTTCAGAAATGTGGAAAATGGTCCGTTTTCAAATGTTTTATTTTTGAACGTCAGTTCACATTTGTAGGTGGATCATCAGTGTTAGAGCTAAAATTAGCATGTTTAAAGTGATTTTCATGCTTCCAGGGGCTCGGGAAGTTAATTAAATACCATTTGGAGGCATTTAATGTTCGAGCAAAAAAGGCTGATTTTCGACAAAAGAGATAACACCCCCCCATTACGTCATGCTTCAGAAATGTGGAAAATGGCCCGTTTTCAAATGTTTTATTTTTGAACGTCAGTTCACATTTGTAGGTGGATCATCAGTGTTAGAGCTAAAATTAGCATGTTTAAAGTGATTTTCATGCTTCCAGTGGCTCGGGAAGTTAATTAAATACCATTTGGAGGCATTTAATGTTCGAACAAAAACGGCTGATTTTCGACAAAAGAGATAACACCCCCCCATTACGTCATGCTTCAGAAATGTGGAAAATGGTCCGTTTTCAAATGTTTTATTTTTGAACGTCAGTTCACATTTGTAGGTGGATCATCAGTGTTAGAGCTAAAATTAGCATGTTTAAAGTGATTTTCATGCTTCCAGGGGCTCGGGAAGTTAATTAAATACCATTTGGAGGCATTTAATGTTCGAGCAAAAACGGCTGATTTTCGACAAAAGAGATAACACCCCCCCATTACGTCATGCTTCAGAAATGTGGAAAATGGTCCGTTTTCAAATGTTTTATTTTTGAACGTCAGTTCACATTTGTAGGTGGATCATCAGTGTTAGAGCTAAAATTAGCATGTTTAAAGTGATTTTCATGCTTCCAGGGGCTCGGGAAGTTAATTAAATACCATTTGGAGGCATTTAATGTTCGAGCAAAAACGGCTGATTTTCGACAAAAGAGATAACACCCCCCCATTACGTCATGCTTCAGAAATGTGGAAAATGGTCCGTTTTCAAATGTTTTATTTTTGAACGTCAGTTCACATTTGTAGGTGGATCATCAGTGTTAGAGCTAAAATTAGCATGGTTAAAGTGATTTTCATGCTTCCAGGGGCTCGGGAAGTTAATTAGATACCATTTGGAGGCATTTAATGTTCGAGCAAAAACGGCTGATTTTCGACAAAAGAGATAACACCCCCCCATTACGTCATGCTTCATAAATGTGGAAAATGGTCCGTTTTCAAATGTTTTATTTTTGAACGTCAGTTCACATTTGTAGGTGGATCATCAGTGTTAGAGCTAAAATTAGCATGTTTAAAATGATTTTCATGCTTCCAGGGGCCCAAAAGACAAGATTTATGGAATGGTTAAAAGTGCATGAAAATGGCCAATTTACTCACTCTGAGTTCTCAAAAAGGGTTTCTTCACCCCGGGAAGTTAATTAAATACCATTTGGAGGCATTTAATGTTAGAGCAAAAACGGCTGATTTTCGACAAAAGAGATAACACCCCCCCATTACGTCATGCTTCAGAAATGTGGAAAATGGTCCGTTTTCAAATGTTTTATTTTTGAACGTCAGTTCACATTTGTAGGTGGATCATCAGTGTTAGAGCTAAAATTAGCATGTTTAAAGTGATTTTCATGCTTCCAGGGGCCCAAAACACAAGATTTATGGAATGGTTAAAAGTGCATGAAAATGGCCAATTTACTCACTCTGAGTTCTCAAAAAGTGTTTCTTCACCCTGGGAAGTTAATTAAATACCATTTGGAGGCATTTAATGTTAGAGCAAAAACGGCTGATTTTCGACAAAAGAGATAACACCCCCCCCATTACGTCATGCTTCAGAAATGTGGAAAATGGTCCGTTTTCAAATGTTTTATTTTTGAACGTCAGTTCACATTTGTAGGTGGATCATCAGTGTTAGAGCTAAAATTAGCATGGTTAAAGTGATTTTCATGCTTCCAGGGGCTCGGGAAGTTAATTAGATACCATTTGGAGGCATTTAATGTTCGAGCAAAAACGGCTGATTTTCGACAAAAGAGATAACACCCCCCCATTACGTCATGCTTCATAAATGTGGAAAATGGTCCGTTTTCAAATGTTTTATTTTTGAACGTCAGTTCACATTTGTAGGTGGATCATCAGTGTTAGAGCTAAAATTAGCATGTTTAAAGTGATTTTCATGCTTCCAGGGGCCCAAAAGACAAGATTTATGGAATGGTTAAAAGTGCATGAAAATAACCAATTTACTCACTCTGAGTTCTCAAAAAGGGTTTCTTCACCCCGGGAAGTTAATTAAATACCATTTGGAGGCATTTAATGTTAGAGCAAAAACGGCTGATTTTCGACAAAAGAGATAACACCCCCCCATTACGTCATGCTTCAGAAATGTGGAAAATGGTCCGTTTTCAAATGTTTTATTTTTGAACGTCAGTTCACATTTGTAGGTGGATCATCAGTGTTAGAGCTAAAATTAGCATGTTTAAAGTGATTTTCATGCTTCTTGGGGCCCAAAACACAAGATTTATGGAATGGTTAAAAGTGCATGAAAATGGCCAATTTACTCACTCTGAGTTCTCAAAAAGGGTTTCTTCACCCCGGGAAGTTAATTAAATACCATTTGGAGGCATTTAATGTTCGAGCAAAAACGGCTGATTTTCGACAAAAGAGATAACACCCCCCCATTACGTCATGCTTCAGAAATGTGGAAAATGGTCCGTTTTCAAATGTTTTATTTTTGAACGTCAGTTCACATTTGTAGGTGGATCATCAGTGTTAGAGCTAAAATTAGCATGTTTAAAGTGATTTTCATGCTTCCAGGGGCTCGGGAAGTTAATTAAATACCATTTGGAGGCATTTAATGTTCGAGCAAAAACGGCTGATTTTCGACAAAAGAGATAACACCCCCCCATTACGTCATGCTTCAGAAATGTGGAAAATGGTCCGTTTTCAAATGTTTTATTTTTGAACGTCAGTTCACATTTGTAGGTGGATCATCAGTGTTAGAGCTAAAATTAGCATGTTTAAAGTGATTTTCATGCTTCCAGGGGCTCGGGAAGTTAATTAAATACCATTTGGAGGCATTTAATGTTCGAGCAAAAACGGCTGATTTTCGACAAAAGAGATAACACCCCCCCATTACGTCATGCTTCAGAAATGTGGAAAATGGTCCGTTTTCAAATGTTTTATTTTTGAACGTCAGTTCACATTTGTAGGTGGATCATCAGTGTTAGAGCTAAAATTAGCATGTTTAAAGTGATTTTCATGCTTCCAGGCGCTCGGGAAGTTAATTAAATACCATTTGGAGGCATTTAATGTTCGAGCAAAAACGGCTGATTTTCGACAAAAGAGATAACACCCCCCCATTACGTCATGCTTCAGAAATGTGGAAAATGGTCCGTTTTCAAATGTTTTATTTTTGAACGTCAGTTCACATTTGTAGGTGGATCATCAGTGTTAGAGCTAAAATTAGCATGTTTAAAGTGATTTTCATGCTTCCAGGGGCCCAAAACACAAGATTTATGGAATGGTTAAAAGTGCATGAAAATGGCCAATTTACTCACTCTGAGTTCTCAAAAATGGTTTCTTCACCCCGGGAAGTTAATTAAATACCATTTGGAGGCATTTAATGTTCGAGCAAAAACGGCTGATTTTCGACAAAAGAGATAACACCCCCCCCATTACGTCATGCTTCAGAAATGTGGAAAATGGTCCGTTTTCAAATGTTTTATTTTTGAACGTCAGTTCACATTTGTAGGTGGATCATCAGTGTTAGAGCTAAAATTAGCATGTTTAAAGTGATTTTCATGCTTCTTGGGGCCCAAAACACAAGATTTATGGAATGGTTAAAAGTGCATGAAAATGGCCAATTCACTCACTCTGAGTTCTCAAAAAGGGTTTCTTCACCCCGGGAAGTTAATTAAATACCATTTGGAGGCATTTAATGATCGAGCAAAAACGGCTGATTTTCGACAAAAGAGATAACACCCCCCCATTACGTCATGCTTCAGAAATGTGGAAAATGGTCCATTTTCAAATGTTTTATTTTTGAACGTCAGTTCACATTTGTAGGTGGATCATCAGTGTTAGAGCTAAAATTAGCATGTTTAAAGTGATTTTCATGCTTCCAGGGGCTCGGGAAGTTAATTAAATACCATTTGGAGGCATTTAATGTTCAAGCAAAAACGGC
Source organism: Lissotriton vulgaris (assembly GCF_964263255.1). Lineage (NCBI taxonomy): Eukaryota > Metazoa > Chordata > Amphibia > Caudata > Salamandridae > Lissotriton > Lissotriton vulgaris. The sequence continues at coordinate 18,029 of NW_028254564.1, forward strand.
TGATTTTCGACAAAAGAGATAACACCCCCCCATTACGTCATGCTTCAGAAATGTGGAAAATGGTCCGTTTTCAAATGTTTTATTTTTGAACGTCAGTTCACATTTGTAGGTGGATCATCAGTGTTAGAGCTAAAATTAGCATGTTTAAAGTGATTTTCATGCTTCCAGGGGCCCAAAACACAAGATTTATGGAATGGTTAAAAGTGCATGAAAATGGCCAATTTACTCACTCTGAGTTCTCAAAAAGGGTTTCTTCACCCCGGGAAGTTAATTAAATACCATTTGGAGGCATTTAATGTTAGAGCAAAAACGGCTGATTTTCGACAAAAGAGATAACACCCCCCCATTACGTCATGCTTCAGAAATGTGGAAAATGGTCCGTTTTCAAATGTTTTATTTTTGAACGTCAGTTCACATTTGTAGGTGGATCATCAGTGTTAGAGCTAAAATTAGCATGTTTAAAGTGATTTTCATGCTTCTTGGGGCCCAAAACACAAGATTTATGGAATGGTTAAAAGTGCATGAAAATGGCCAATTTACTCACTCTGAGTTCTCAAAAAGGGTTTCTTCACCCCGGGAAGTTAATTAAATACCATTTGGATGCATTTAATGTTCGAGCAAAAACGGCTGATTTTCGACAAAAGAGATAACACCCCCCCATTACGTCATGCTTCAGAAATGTGGAAAATGGTCCGTTTTCAAATGTTTTATTTTTGAACGTCAGTTCACATTTGTAGGTGGATCATCAGTGTTAGAGCTAAAATTAGCATGTTTAAAGTGATTTTCATGCTTCCAGGGGCTCGGGAAGTTAATTAAATACCATTTGGAGGCATTTAATGTTCGAGCAAAAACGGCTGATTTTCGACAAAAGAGATAACACCCCCCCATTACGTCATGCTTCAGAAATGTGGAAAATGGTCCGTTTTCAAATGTTTTATTTTTGAACGTCAGTTCACATTTGTAGGTGGATCATCAGTGTTAGAGCTAAAATTAGCATGTTTAAAGTGATTTTCATGCTTCCAGGGGCTCGGGAAGTTAATTAAATACCATTTGGAGGCATTTAATGTTCGAGCAAAAACGGCTGATTTTCGACAAAAGAGATAACACCCCCCCATTACGTCATGCTTCAGAAATGTGGAAAATGGCCCGTTTTCAAATGTTTTATTTTTGAACGTCAGTTCACATTTGTAGGTGGATCTTCAGTGTTAGAGCTAAAATTAGCATGTTTAAAGTGATTTTCATGCTTCCAGTGGCTCGGGAAGTTAATTAAATACCATTTGGAGGCATTTAATGTTCGAACAAAAACGGCTGATTTTCGACAAAAGAGATAACACCCCCCCATTACGTCATGCTTCAGAAATGTGGAAAATGGTCCGTTTTCAAATGTTTTATTTTTGAACGTCAGTTCACATTTGTAGGTGGATCATCAGTGTTAGAGCTAAAATTAGCATGTTTAAAGTGATTTTCATGCTTCCAGGGGCTCGGGAAGTTAATTAAATACCATTTGGAGGCATTTAATGTTCGAGCAAAAACGGCTGATTTTCGACAAAAGAGATAACACCCCCCCATTACGTCATGCTTCAGAAATGTGGAAAATGGTCCGTTTTCAAATGTTTTATTTTTGAACGTCAGTTCACATTTGTAGGTGGATCATCAGTGTTAGAGCTAAAATTAGCATGTTTAAAGTGATTTGCATGCTTCCAGGGGCTCGGGAAGTTAATTAAATACCATTTGGAGGCATTTAATGTTCGAGCAAAAACGGCTGATTTTCGACAAAAGAGATAACACCCCCCCATTACGTCATGCTTCAGAAATGTGGAAAATGGTCCGTTTTCAAATGTTTTATTTTTGAACGTCAGTTCACATTTGTAGGTGGATCATCAGTGTTAGAGCTAAAATTAGCATGGTTAAAGTGATTTTCATGCTTCCAGGGGCTCGGGAAGTTAATTAGATACCATTTGGAGGCATTTAATGTTCGAGCAAAAATGGCTGATTTTCGACAAAAGAGATAACACCCCCCCATTACGTCATGCTTCATAAATGTGGAAAATGGTCCGTTTTCAAATGTTTTATTTTTGAACGTCAGTTCGCATTTGTAGGTGGATCATCAGTGTTAGAGCTAAAATTAGCATGTTTAAAATGATTTTCATGCTTCCAGGGGCCCAAAAGACAAGATTTATGGAATGGTTAAAAGTGCATGAAAATGGCCAATTTACTCACTCTGAGTTCTCAAAAAGGGTTTCTTCACCCCGGGAAGTTAATTAAATACCATTTGGAGGCATTTAATGTTAGAGCAAAAACGGCTGATTTTCGACAAAAGAGATAACACCCCCCCATTACGTCATGCTTCAGAAATGTGGAAAATGGTCCGTTTTCAAATGTTTTATTTTTGAACGTCAGTTCACATTTGTAGGTGGATCATCAGTGTTAGAGCTAAAATTAGCATGTTTAAAGTGATTTTCATGCTTCCAGGGGCCCAAAACACAAGATTTATGGAATGGTTAAAAGTGCATGAAAATGGCCAATTTACTCACTCTGAGTTCTCAAAAAGTGTTTCTTCACCCTGGGAAGTTAATTAAATACCATTTGGAGGCATTTAATGTTAGAGCAAAAACGGCTGATTTTCGACAAAAGAGATAACACCCCCCCCATTACGTCATGCTTCAGAAATGTGGAAAATGGTCCGTTTTCAAATGTTTTATTTTTGAACGTCAGTTCACATTTGTAGGTGGATCATCAGTGTTAGAGCTAAAATTAGCATGGTTAAAGTGATTTTCATGCTTCCAGGGGCTCGGGAAGTTAATTAGATACCATTTGGAGGCATTTAATGTTCGAGCAAAAACGGCTGATTTTCGACAAAAGAGATAACACCCCCCCATTACGTCATGCTTCATAAATGTGGAAAATGGTCCGTTTTCAAATGTTTTATTTTTGAACGTCAGTTCACATTTGTAGGTGGATCATCAGTGTTAGAGCTAAAATTAGCATGTTTAAAGTGATTTTCATGCTTCCAGGGGCCCAAAAGACAAGATTTATGGAATGGTTAAAAGTGCATGAAAATGGCCAATTTACTCACTCTGAGTTCTCAAAAAGGGTTTCTTCACCCCGGGAAGTTAATTAAATACCATTTGGAGGCATTTAATGTTAGAGCAAAAACGGCTGATTTTCGACAAAAGAGATAACACCCCCCCATTACGTCATGCTTCAGAAATGTGGAAAATGGTCCGTTTTCAAATGTTTTATTTTTGAACGTCAGTTCACATTTGTAGGTGGATCATCAGTGTTAGAGCTAAAATTAGCATGTTTAAAGTGATTTTCATGCTTCTTGGGGCCCAAAACACAAGATTTATGGAATGGTTAAAAGTGCATGAAAATGGCCAATTTACTCACTCTGAGTTCTCAAAAAGGGTTTCTTCACCCCGGGAAGTTAATTAAATACCATTTGGAGGCATTTAATGTTCGAGCAAAAACGGCTGATTTTCGACAAAAGAGATAACACCCCCCCATTACGTCATGCTTCAGAAATGTGGAAAATGGTCCGTTTTCAAATGTTTTATTTTTGAACGTCAGTTCACATTTGTAGGTGGATCATCAGTGTTAGAGCTAAAATTAGCATGTTTAAAGTGATTTTCATGCTTCCAGGGGCTCGGGAAGTTAATTAAATACCATTTGGAGGCATTTAATGTTCGAGCAAAAACGGCTGATTTTCGACAAAAGAGATAACACCCCCCCATTACGTCATGCTTCAGAAATGTGGAAAATGGTCCGTTTTCAAATGTTTTATTTTTGAACGTCAGTTCACATTTGTAGGTGGATCATCAGTGTTAGAGCTAAAATTAGCATGTTTAAAGTGATTTTCATGCTTCTTGGGGCCCAAAACACAAGATTTATGGAATGGTTAAAAGTGCATGAAAATGGCCAATTTACTCACTCTGAGTTCTCAAAAAGGGTTTCTTCACCCCGGGAAGTTAATTAAATACCATTTGGAGGCATTTAATGTTCGAGCAAAAATGGCTGATTTTCGACAAAAGAGATAACACCCCCCCATTACGTCATGCTTCAGAAATGTGGAAAATGGTCCGTTTTCAAATGTTTTATTTTTGAACGTCAGTTCACATTTGTAGGTGGATCATCAGTGTTAGAGCTAAAATTAGCATGTTTAAAGTGATTTTCATGCTTCCAGGGGCTCGGGAAGTTAATTAAATACCATTTGGAGGCATTTAATGTTCGAGCAAAAACGGCTGATTTTCGACAAAAGAGATAACACCCCCCCATTACGTCATGCTTCAGAAATGTGGAAAATGGTCCGTTTTCAAATGTTTTATTTTTGAACGTCAGTTCACATTTGTAGGTGGATCATCAGTGTTAGAGCTAAAATTAGCATGTTTAAAGTGATTTTCATGCTTCCAGGGGCTCGGGAAGTTAATTAAATACCATTTGGAGGCATTTAATGTTCGAGCAAAAACGGCTGATTTTCGACAAAAGAGATAACACCCCCCCATTACGTCATGCTTCAGAAATGTGGAAAATGGTCCGTTTTCAAATGTTTTATTTTTGAACGTCAGTTCACATTTGTAGGTGGATCATCAGTGTTAGAGCTAAAATTAGCATGTTTAAAGTGATTTTCATGCTTCCAGGGGCTCGGGAAGTTAATTAAATACCATTTGGAGGCATTTAATGTTCGAGCAAAAACGGCTGATTTTCGACAAAAGAGATAACACCCCCCCCATTACGTCATGCTTCAGAAATGTGGAAAATGGTCCGTTTTCAAATGTTTTATTTTTGAACGTCAGTTCACATTTGTAGGTGGATCATCAGTGTTAGAGCTAAAATTAGCATGTTTAAAGTGATTTTCATGCTTCCAGGGGCTCGGGAAGTTAATTAAATACCATTTGGAGGCATTTAATGTTCGAGCAAAAACGGCTGATTTTCGACAAAAGAGATAACACCCCCCCATTACGTCATGCTTCAGAAATGTGGAAAATGGTCCGTTTTCAAATGTTTTATTTTTGAACGTCAGTTCACATTTGTAGGTGGATCATCAGTGTTAGAGCTAAAATTAGCATGTTTAAAGTGATTTTCATGCTTCCAGGGGCCCAAAACACAAGATTTATGGAATGGTTAAAAGTGCATGAAAATGGCCAATTTACTCACTCTGAGTTCTCAAAAAGGGTTTCTTCACCCCGGGAAGTTAATTAAATACCATTTGGAGGCATTTAATGTTAGAGCAAAAACGGCTGATTTTCGACAAAAGAGATAACACCCCCCCATTACGTCATGCTTCAGAAATGTGGAAAATGGTCCGTTTTCAAATGTTTTATTTTTGAACGTCAGTTCACATTTGTAGGTGGATCATCAGTGTTAGAGCTAAAATTAGCATGTTTAAAGTGATTTTCATGCTTCCAGGGGCCCAAAACACAAGATTTATGGAATGGTTAAAAGTGCATGAAAATGGCCAATTTACTCACTCTGAGTTCTCAAAAAGGGTTTCTTCACCCCGGGAAGTTAATTAAATACCATTTGGAGGCATTTAATGTTCGAGCAAAAACGGCTGATTTTCGACAAAAGAGATAACACCCCCCCATTACGTCATGCTTCAGAAATGTGGAAAATGGTCCGTTTTCAAATGTTTTATTTTTGAATGTCAGTTCACATTTGTAGGTGGATCATCAGTGTTAGAGCTAAAATTAGCATGTTTAAAGTGATTTTCATGCTTCCAGGGGCTCGGGAAGTTAATTAAATACCATTTGGAGGCATTTAATGTTCGAGCAAAAACGGCTGATTTTCGACAAAAGAGATAACACCCCCCCATTACGTCATGCTTCAGAAATGTGGAAAATGGTCCGTTTTCAAATGTTTTATTTTTGAACGTCAGTTCACATTTGTAGGTGGATCATCAGTGTTAGAGCTAAAATTAGCATGTTTAAAGTGATTTTCATGCTTCCAGGGGCTCGGGAAGTTAATTAAATACCATTTGGAGGCATTTAATGTTCGAGCAAAAACGGCTGATTTTCGACAAAAGAGATAACACCCCCCCATTACGTCATGCTTCAGAAATGTGGAAAATGGTCCGTTTTCAAATGTTTTATTTTTGAACGTCAGTTCACATTTGTAGGTGGATCATCAGTGTTAGAGCTAAAATTAGCATGTTTAAAGTGATTTTCATGCTTCCAGGGGCCCAAAACACAAGATTTATGGAATGGTTAAAAGTGCATGAAAATGGCCAATTTACTCACTCTGAGTTCTCAAAAAGGGTTTCTTCACCCCGGGAAGTTAATTAAATACCATTTGGAGGCATTTAATGTTAGAGCAAAAATGGCTGATTTTCGACAAAAGAGATAACACCCCCCCATTACGTCATGCTTCAGAAATGTGGAAAATGGTCCGTTTTCAAATGTTTTATTTTTGAACGTCAGTTCACATTTGTAGGTGGATCATCAGTGTTAGAGCTGAAATTAGCATGTTTAAAGTGATTTTCATGCTTCCAGGGGCTCGGGAAGTTAATTAAATACCATTTGGAGGCATTTAATGTTCGAGCAAAAACGGCTGATTTTCGACAAAAGAGATAACACCCCCCCATTACGTCATGCTTCAGAAATGTGGAAAATGGTCCGTTTTCAAATGTTTTATTTTTGAACGTCAGTTCACATTTGTAGGTGGATCATCAGTGTTAGAGCTAAAATTAGCATGTTTAAAGTGATTTTCATGCTTCCAGGGGCCCAAAACACAAGATTTATGGAATGGTTAAAAGTGCATGAAAATGGCCAATTTACTCACTCTGAGTTCTCAAAAAGGGTTTCTTCACCCCGGGAAGTTAATTAAATACCATTTGGAGGCATTTAATGTTAGAGCAAAAACGGCTGATTTTCGACAAAAGAGATAACACCCCCCATTACGTCATGCTTCAGAAATGTGGAAAATGGTCCGTTTTCAAATGTTTTATTTTTGAACGTCAGTTCACATTTGTAGGTGGATCATCAGTGTTAGAGCTAAAATTAGCATGTTTAAAGTGATTTTCATGCTTCCAGGGGCTCGGGAAGTTAATTAAATACCATTTGGAGGCATTTAATGTTCGAGCAAAAACGGCTGATTTTCGACAAAAGAGATAACACCCCCCCATTACGTCATGCTTCAGAAATGTGGAAAATGGTCCGTTTTCAAATGTTTTATTTTTGAACGTCAGTTCACATTTGTAGGTGGATCATCAGTGTTAGAGCTAAAATTAGCATGTTTAAAGTGATTTTCATGCTTCCAGGGGCCCAAAACACAAGATTTATGGAATGGTTAAAAGTGCATGAAAATGGCCAATTTACTCACTCTGAGTTCTCAAAAAGGGTTTCTTCACCCCGGGAAGTTAATTAAATACCATTTGGAGGCATTTAATGTTCGAGCAAAAACGGCTGATTTTCGACAAAAGAGATAACACCCCCCCATTACGTCATGCTTCAGAAATGTGGAAAATGGTCCGTTTTCAAATGTTTTATTTTTGAACGTCAGTTCACATTTGTAGGTGGATCATCAGTGTTAGAGCTAAAATTAGCATGTTTAAAGTGATTTTCATGCTTCCAGGGGCTCGGGAAGTTAATTAAATACCATTTGGAGGCATTTAATGTTCGAGCAAAAACGGCTGATTTTCGACAAAAGAGATAACACCCCCCCATTACGTCATGCTTCAGAAATGTGGAAAATGGTCCGTTTTCAAATGTTTTATTTTTGAACCTCAGTTCACATTTGTAGGTGGATCATCAGTGTTAGAGCTAAAATTAGCATGTTTAAAGTGATTTTCATGCTTCCAGGGGCTCGGGAAGTTAATTAAATACCATTTGGAGGCATTTAATGTTCGAGCAAAAACGGCTGATTTTCGACAAAAGAGATAACACCCCCCCATTACGTCATGCTTCAGAAATGTGGAAAATGGTCCGTTTTCAAATGTTTTATTTTTGAACGTCAGTTCACATTTGTAGGTGGATCATCAGTGTTAGAGCTAAAATTAGCATGTTTAAAATGATTTTCATGCTTCCAGGGGCTCGGGAAGTTAATTAAATACCATTTGGAGGCATTTAATGTTCGAGCAAAAACGGCAGATTTTCGACAAAAGAGATAACACCCCCCCATTACGTCATGCTTCAGAAATGTGGAAAATGGTCCGTTTTCAAATGTTTTATTTTTGAACGTCAGTTCACATTTGTAGGTGGATCATCAGTGTTAGAGCTAAAATTAGCATGTTTAAAGTGATTTTCATGCTTCCAGGGGCCCAAAACACAAGATTTATGGAATGGTTAAAAGTGCATGAAAATGGCCAATTTACTCACTCTGAGTTCTCAAAAAGGGTTTCTTCACCCCGGGAAGTTAATTAAATATCATTTGGAGGCATTTAATGTTCGAGCAAAAACGGCTGATTTTCGACAAAAGAGATAACACCCCCCCATTACGTCATGCTTCAGAAATGTGGAAAATGGTCCGTTTTCAAATGTTTTATTTTTGAACGTCAGTTCACATTTGTAGGTGGATCATCAGTGTTAGAGCTAAAATTAGCATGTTTAAAGTGATTTTCATGCTTCCAGGGGCTCGGGAAGTTAATTAAATACCATTTGGAGGCATTTAATGTTCGAGCAAAAACGGCTGATTTTCGACAAAAGAGATAACACCCCCCCCATTACGTCATGCTTCAGAAATGTGGAAAATGGTCCGTTTTCAAATGTTTTATTTTTGAACGTCAGTTCACATTTGTAGGTGGATCATCAGTGTTAGAGCTAAAATTAGCATGTTTAAAGTGATTTTCATGCTTCCAGGCGCTCGGGAAGTTAATTAAATACCATTTGGAGGCATTTAATGTTCGAGCAAAAACGGCTGATTTTCGACAAAAGAGATAACACCCCCCCATTACGTCATGCTTCAGAAATGTGGAAAATGGTCCGTTTTCAAATGTTTTATTTTTGAACGTCAGTTCACATTTGTAGGTGGATCATCAGTGTTAGAGCTAAAATTAGCATGTTTAAAGTGATTTTCATGCTTCCAGGGGCCCAAAACACAAGATTTATGGAATGGTTAAAAGTGCATGAAAATGGCCAATTTACTCACTCTGAGTTCTCAAAAATGGTTTCTTCACCCCGGGAAGTTAATTAAATACCATTTGGAGGCATTTAATGTTCGAGCAAAAACGGCTGATTTTCGACAAAAGAGATAACACCCCCCCATTACGTCATGCTTCAGAAATGTGGAAAATGGTCCGTTTTCAAATGTTTTATTTTTGAACGTCAGTTCACATTTGTAGGTGGATCATCAGTGTTAGAGCTAAAATTAGCATGTTTAAAGTGATTTTCATGCTTCTTGGGGCCCAAAACACAAGATTTATGGAATGGTTAAAAGTGCATGAAAATGGCCAATTCACTCACTCTGAGTTCTCAAAAAGGGTTTCTTCACCCCGGGAAGTTAATTAAATACCATTTGGAGGCATTTAATGTTCGAGCAAAAACGGCTGATTTTCGACAAAAGAGATAACACCCCCCCATTACGTCATGCTTCAGAAATGTGGAAAATGGTCCATTTTCAAATGTTTTATTTTTGAACGTCAGTTCACATTTGTAGGTGGATCATCAGTGTTAGAGCTAAAATTAGCATGTTTAAAGTGATTTTCATGCTTCCAGGGGCTCGGGAAGTTAATTAAATACCATTTGGAGGCATTTAATGTTCGAGCAAAAACGGCTGATTTTCGACAAAAGAGATAACACCCCCCCATTACGTCATGCTTCAGAAATGTGGAAAATGGTCCGTTTTCAAATGTTTTATTTTTGAACGTCAGTTCACATTTGTAGGTGGATCATCAGTGTTAGAGCTAAAATTAGCATGTTTAAAGTGATTTTCATGCTTCCAGGGGCCCAAAACACAAGATTTATGGAATGGTTAAAAGTGCATGAAAATGGCCAATTTACTCACTCTGAGTTCTCAAAAAGGGTTTCTTCACCCCGGGAAGTTAATTAAATACCATTTGGAGGCATTTAATGTTAGAGCAAAAACGGCAGATTTTCGACAAAAGAGATAACACCCCCCCATTACGTCATGCTTCAGAAATGTGGAAAATGGTCCGTTTTCAAATGTTTTATTTTTGAACGTCAGTTCACATTTGTAGGTGGATCATCAGTGTTAGAGCTAAAATTAGCATGTTTAAAGTGATTTTCATGCTTCTTGGGGCCCAAAACACAAGATTTATGGAATGGTTAAAAGTGCATGAAAATGGCCAATTTACTCACTCTGAGTTCTCAAAAAGGGTTTCTTCACCCCGGGAAGTTAATTAAATACCATTTGGAGGCATTTAATGTTCGAGCAAAAACGGCTGATTTTCGACAAAAGAGATAACACCCCCCCATTACGTCATGCTTCAGAAATGTGGAAAATGGTCCGTTTTCAAATGTTTTATTTTTGAACGTCAGTTCACATTTGTAGGTGGATCATCAGTGTTAGAGCTAAAATTAGCATGTTTAAAGTGATTTTCATGCTTCCAGGGGCTCGGGAAGTTAATTAAATACCATTTGGAGGCATTTAATGTTCGAGCAAAAACGGCTGATTTTCGACAAAAGAGATAACACCCCCCCATTACGTCATGCTTCAGAAATGTGGAAAATGGCCCGTTTTCAAATGTTTTATTTTTGAACGTCAGTTCACATTTGTAGGTGGATCATCAGTGTTAGAGCTAAAATTAGCATGTTTAAAGTGATTTTCATGCTTCCAGTGGCTCGGGAAGTTAATTAAATACCATTTGGAGGCATTTAATGTTCGAGCAAAAACGGCTGATTTTCGACAAAAGAGATAACACCCCCCCATTACGTCATGCTTCAGAAATGTGGAAAATGGTCCGTTTTCAAATGTTTTATTTTTGAACGTCAGTTCACATTTGTAGGTGGATCATCAGTGTTAGAGCTAAAATTAGCATGTTTAAAGTGATTTTCATGCTTCCAGGGGCTCGGGAAGTTAATTAAATACCATTTGGAGGCATTTAATGTTCGAGCAAAAACGGCTGATTTTCGACAAAAGAGATAACACCCCCCCATTACGTCATGCTTCAGAAATGTGGAAAATGGTCCGTTTTCAAATGTTTTATTTTTGAACGTCAGTTCACATTTGTAGGTGGATCATCAGTGTTAGAGCTAAAATTAGCATGTTTAAAGTGATTTTCATGCTTCCAGGGGCTCGGGAAGTTAATTAAATACCATTTGGAGGCATTTAATGTTCGAGCAAAAACGGCTGATTTTCGACAAAAGAGATAACACCCCCCCATTACGTCATGCTTCAGAAATGTGGAAAATGGTCCGTTTTCAAATGTTTTATTTTTGAACGTCAGTTCACATTTGTAGGTGGATCATCAGTGTTAGAGCTAAAATTAGCATGGTTAAAGTGATTTTCATGCTTCCAGGGGCTCGGGAAGTTAATTAGATACCATTTGGAGGCATTTAATGTTCGAGCAAAAACGGCTGATTTTCGACAAAAGAGATAACACCCCCCCATTACGTCATGCTTCATAAATGTGGAAAATGGTCCGTTTTCAAATGTTTTATTTTTGAACGTCAGTTCACATTTGTAGGTGGATCATCAGTGTTAGAGCTAAAATTAGCATGTTTAAAGTGATTTTCATGCTTCCAGGGGCCCAAAAGACAAGATTTATGGAATGGTTAAAAGTGCATGAAAATTGCCAATTTACTCACTCTGAGTTCTCAAAAAGGGTTTCTTCACCCCGGGAAGTTAATTAAATACCATTTGGAGGCATTTAATGTTAGAGCAAAAACGGCTGATTTTCGACAAAAGAGATAACACCCCCCCATTACGTCATGCTTCAGAAATGTGGAAAATGGTCCGTTTTCAAATGTTTTATTTTTGAACGTCAGTTCACATTTGTAGGTGGATCATCAGTGTTAGAGCTAAAATTAGCATGTTTAAAGTGATTTTCATGCTTCCAGGGGCCCAAAACACAAGATTTATGGAATGGTTAAAAGTGCATGAAAATGGCCAATTTACTCACTCTGAGTTCTCAAAAAGTGTTTCTTCACCCTGGGAAGTTAATTAAATACCATTTGGAGGCATTTAATGTTAGAGCAAAAACGGCTGATTTTCGACAAAAGAGATAACACCCCCCCCATTACGTCATGCTTCAGAAATGTGGAAAATGGTCCGTTTTCAAATGTTTTATTTTTGAACGTCAGTTCACATTTGTAGGTGGATCATCAGTGTTAGAGCTAAAATTAGCATGTTTAAAGTGATTTTCATGCTTCCAGGGGCCCAAAACACAAGATTTATGGAATGGTTAAAAGTGCATGAAAATGGCCAATTTACTCACTCTGAGTTCTCAAAAAGGGTTTTTTCACCCCGGGAAGTTAATTAAATACCATTTGGAGGCATTTAATGTTAGAGCAAAAACGGCTGATTTTCGACAAAAGAGATAACACCCCCCCATTACGTCATGCTTCAGAAATGTGGAAAATGGTCCGTTTTCAAATGTTTTATTTTTGAACGTCAGTTCACATTTGTAGGTGGATCATCAGTGTTAGAGCTAAAATTAGCATGTTTAAAGTGATTTTCATGCTTCCAGGGGCTCGGGAAGTTAATTAAATACCATTTGGAGGCATTTAATGTTCGAGCAAAAACGGCTGATTTTCGACAAAAGAGATAACACCCCCCCATTACGTCATGCTTCAGAAATGTGGAAAATGGTCCGTTTTCAAATGTTTTATTTTTGAACGTCAGTTCACATTTGTAGGTGGATCATCAGTGTTAGAGCTAAAATTAGCATGTTTAAAGTGATTTTCATGCTTCCAGGGGCTCGGGAAGTTAATTAAATACCATTTGGAGGCATTTAATGTTCGAGCAAAAACGGCTGATTTTCGACAAAAGAGATAACACCCCCCCATTACGTCATGCTTCAGAAATGTGGAAAATGGTCCGTTTTCAAATGTTTTATTTTTGAACGTCAGTTCACATTTGTAGGTGGAATATCAGTGTTAGAGCTAAAATTAGCATGTTTAAAGTGATTTTCATGCTTCCAGGGGCTCGGGAAGTTAATTAAATACCATTTGGAGGCATTTAATGTTCGAGCAAAAACGGCTGATTTTCGACAAAAGAGATAACACCCCCCCATTACGTCATGCTTCAGAAATGTGGAAAATGGTCCGTTTTCAAATGTTTTATTTTTGAACGTCAGTTCACATTTGTAGGTGGATCATCAGTGTTAGAGCTAAAATTAGCATGTTTAAAGTGATTTTCATGCTTCCAGGGGCCCAAAACACAAGATTTATGGAATGGTTAAAAGTGCATGAAAATGGCCAATTTACTCACTCTGAGTTCTCAAAAAGGGTTTCTTCACCCCGGGAAGTTAATTAAATACCATTTGGAGGCATTTAATGTTCGAGCAAAAGCGGCTGATTTTCGACAAAAGAGATAACACCCCCCCATTACGTCATGCTTCAGAAATGTGGAAAATGGTCCGTTTTCAAATGTTTTATTTTTGAACGTCAGTTCACATTTGTAGGTGGATCATCAGTGTTAGAGCTAAAATTAGCATGTTTAAAGTGATTTTCATGCTTCCAGGGGCCCAAAACACAAGATTTATGGAATGGTTAAAAGTGCATGAAAATGGCCAATTTACTCACTCTGAGTTCTCAAAAAGGGTTTCTTCACCCCGGGAAGTTAATTAAATACCATTTGGAGGCATTTAATGTTCGAGCAAAAACGGCTGATTTTCGACAAAAGAGATAACACCCCCCCATTACGTCATGCTTCAGAAATGTGGAAAATGGTCCGTTTTCAAATGTTTTATTTTTGAACGTCAGTTCACATTTGTAGGTGGATCATCAGTGTTAGAGCTAAAATTAGCATGTTTAAAGTGATTTTCATGCTTCCTGGGGCTCGGGAAGTTAATTAAATACCATTTGGAGGCATTTAATGTTCGAGCAAAAACGGCTGATTTTCGACAAAAGAGATAACACCCCCCCATTACGTCATGCTTCAGAAATGTGGAAAATGGTCCGTTTTCAAATGTTTTATTTTTGAACGTCAGTTCACATTTGTAGGTGGATCATCAGTGTTAGAGCTAAAATTAGCATGTTTAAAGTGATTTTCATGGTTCCAGGGGCTCGGGAAGTTAATTAAATACCATTTGGAGGCATTTAATGTTAGAGCAAAAACGGCTGATTTTCGACAAAAGAGATAACACCCCCCCATTACGTCATGCTTCAGAAATGTGGAAAATGGTCCGTTTTCAAATGTTTTATTTTTGAACGTCAGTTCACATTTGTAGGTGGATCATCAGTGTTAGAGCTAAAATTAGCATGTTTAAAGTGATTTTCATGCTTCTTGGGGCCCAAAACACAAGATTTATGGAATGGTTAAAAGTGCATGAAAATGGCCAATTTACTCACTCTGAGTTCTCAAAAAGGGTTTCTTCACCCCGGGAAGTTAATTAAATACCATTTGGAGGCATTTAATGTTCGAGCAAAAACGGCTGATTTTCGACAAAAGAGATAACACCCCCCCATTACGTCATGCTTCAGAAATGTGGAAAATGGTCCGTTTTCAAATGTTTTATTTTTGAACGTCAGTTCACATTTGTAGGTGGATCATCAGTGTTAGAGCTAAAATTAGCATGTTTAAAGTGATTTTCATGCTTCCAGGGGCTCGGGAAGTTAATTAAATACCACTTGGAGGCATTTAATGTTAGAGCAAAAACGGCTGATTTTCGACAAAAGAGATAACACCCCCCCATTACGTCATGCTTCAGAAATGTGGAAAATGGTCCGTTTTCAAATGTTTTATTTTTGAACGTCAGTTCACATTTGTAGGTGGATCATCAGTGTTAGAGCTAAAATTAGCATGTTTAAAGTGATTTTCATGCTTCCAGGGGCTCGGGAAGTTAATTAAATACCATTTGGAGGCATTTAATGTTCGAGCAAAAACGGCTGATTTTCGACAAAAGAGATAACACCCCCCATTACGTCATGCTTCAGAAATGTGGAAAATGGTCCGTTTTCAAATGTTTTATTTTTGAACGTCAGTTCACATTTGTAGGTGGATCATCAGTGTTAGAGCTAAAATTAGCATGTTTAAAGTGATTTTCATGCTTCCAGGGGCCCAAAACACAAGATTTATGGAATGGTTAAAAGTGCATGAAAATGGCCAATTTACTCACTCTGAGTTCTCAAAAAGGGTTTCTTCACCCCGGGAAGTTAATTAAATACCATTTGGAGGCATTTAATGTTCGAGCAAAAACGGCTGATTTTCGACAAAAGAGATAACACCCCCCCATTACGTCATGCTTCAGAAATGTGGAAAATGGTCCGTTTTCAAATGTTTTATTTTTGAACGTCAGTTCACATTTGTAGGTGGATCATCAGTGTTAGAGCTAAAATTAGCATGTTTAAAGTGATTTTCATGCTTCTTGGGGCCCAAAACACAAGATTTATGGAATGGTTAAAAGTGCATGAAAATGGCCAATTTACTCACTCTGAGTTCTCAAAAAGGGTTTCTTCACCCCGGGAAGTTAATTAAATACCATTTGGAGGCATTTAATGTTCGAGCAAAAACGGCTGATTTTCGACAAAAGAGATAACACCCCCCCCATTACGTCATGCTTCAGAAATGTGGAAAATGGTCCGTTTTCAAATGTTTTATTTTTGAACGTCAGTTCACATTTGTAGGTGGATCATCAGTGTTAGAGCTAAAATTAGCATGTTTAAAGTGATTTTCATGCTTCCAGGGGCTCGGGAAGTTAATTAAATACCATTTGGAGGCATTTAATGTTCGAGCAAAAACGGCTGATTTTCGACAAAAGAGATAACACCCCCCCCATTACGTCATGCTTCAGAAATGTGGAAAATGGTCCGTTTTCAAATGTTTTATTTTTGAACGTCAGTTCACATTTGTAGGTGGATCATCAGTGTTAGAGCTAAAATTAGCATGTTTAAAGTGATTTTCAAGCTTCCAGGGGCTCGGGAAGTTAATTAAATACCATTTGGAGGCATTTAATGTTCGAGCAAAAACGGCTGATTTTCGACAAAAGAGATAACACCCCCCCATTACGTCATGCTTCAGAAATGTGGAAAATGGTCCGTTTTCAAATGTTTTATTTTTGAACGTCAGTTCACATTTGTAGGTGGATCATCAGTGTTAGAGCTAAAATTAGCATGTTTAAAGTGATTTTCATGCTTCCAGGGGCTCGGGAAGTTAATTAAATACCATTTGGAGGCATTTAATGTTCGAGCAAAAACGGCTGATTTTCGACAAAAGAGATAACACCCCCCCATTACGTCATGCTTCAGAAATGTGGAAAATGGTCCGTTTTCAAATGTTTTATTTTTGAACGTCAGTTCACATTTGTAGGTGGATCATCAGTGTTAGAGCTAAAATTAGCATGTTTAAAGTGATTTTCATGCTTCCAGGGGCTCGGGAAGTTAATTAAATACCATTTGGAGGCATTTAATGTTCGAGCAAAAACGGCTGATTGTTGACAAAAGAGATAACACCCCCCATTACGTCATGCTTCAGAAATGTGGAAAATGGTCCGTTTTCAAATGTTTTATTTTTGAACGTCAGTTCACATTTGTAGGTGGATCATCAGTGTTAGAGCTAAAATTAGCATGTTTAAAGTGATTTTCATGCTTCCAGGGGCCCAAAACACAAGATTTATGGAATGGTTAAAAGTGCATGAAAATGGCCAATTTACTCACTCTGAGTTCTCAAAAAGGGTTTCTTCACCCCGGGAAGTTAATTAAATACCATTTGGAGGCATTTAATGTTAGAGCAAAAATGGCTGATTTTCGACAAAAGAGATAACACCCCCCCATTACGTCATGCTTCAGAAATGTGGAAAATGGTCCGTTTTCAAATGTTTTATTTTTGAACGTCAGTTCACATTTGTAGGTGGATCATCAGTGTTAGAGCTAAAATTAGCATGTTTAAAGTGATTTTCATGCTTCTTGGGGCCCAAAACACAAGATTTATGGAATGGTTAAAAGTGCATGAAAATGGCCAATTTACTCACTCTGAGTTCTCAAAAAGGGTTTCTTCACCCCGGGAAGTTAATTAAATACCATTTGGAGGCATTTAATGTTCGAGCAAAAACGGCTGATTTTCGACAAAAGAGATAACACCCCCCCATTACGTCATGCTTCAGAAATGTGGAAAATGGTCCGTTTTCAAATGTTTTATTTTTGAACGTCAGTTCACATTTGTAGGTGGATCATCAGTGTTAGAGCTAAAATTAGCATGTTTAAAGTGATTTTCATGCTTCCAGGGGCTCGGGCAGTTAATTAAATACCATTTGGAGGCATTTAATGTTCGAGCAAAAACGGCTGATTTTCCACAAAAGAGATAACACCCCCCCATTACGTCATGCTTCAGAAATGTGGAAAATGGTCCGTTTTCAAATGTTTTATTTTTGAACGTCAGTTCACATTTGTAGGTGGATCATCAGTGTTAGAGCTAAAATTAGCATGTTTAAAGTGATTTTCATGCTTCCAGGGGCCCAAAACACAAGATTTATGGAATGGTTAAAAGTGCATGAAAATGGCCAATTTACTCACTCTGAGTTCTCAAAAAGGGTTTCTTCACCCCGGGAAGTTAATTAAATACCATTTGGAGGCATTTAATGTTCGAGCAAAAACGGCTGATTTTCGACAAAAGAGATAACACCCCCCCATTACGTCATGCTTCAGAAATGTGGAAAATGGTCCGTTTTCAAATGTTTTATTTTTGAACGTCAGTTCACATTTGTAGGTGGATCATCAGTGTTAGAGCTAAAATTAGCATGTTTAAAGTGATTTTCATGCTTCCAGGGGCCCAAAACACAAGATTTATGGAATGGTTAAAAGTGCATGAAAATGGCCAATTTACTCACTCTGAGTTCTCAAAAAGGGTTTCTTCACCCCGGGAAGTTAATTAAATACCATTTGGAGGCATTTAATGTTAAAGCAAAAACGGCTGATTTTCGACAAAAGAGATAACACCCCCCCATTACGTCATGCTTCAGAAATGTGGAAAATGGTCCGTTTTCAAATGTTTTATTTTTGAACGTCAGTTCACATTTGTAGGTGGATCATCAGTGTTAGAGCTAAAATTAGCATGTTTAAAGTGATTTTCATGCTTCCAGGGGCTCGGGAAGTTAATTAAATACCATTTGGAGGCATTTAATGTTCGAGCAAAAACGGCTGATTTTCGACAAAAGAAATAACACCCCCCCTTTACGTCATGCTTCAGAAATGTGGAAAATGGTCCGTTTTCAAATGTTTTATTTTTGAACGTCAGTTCACATTTGTAGGTGGATCATCAGTGTTAGAGCTAAAATTAGCATGTTTAAAGTGATTTTCATGCTTCCAGGGGCCCAAAACACAAGATTTATGGAATGGTTAAAAGTGCATGAAAATGGCCAATTTACTCACTCTGAGTTCTCAAAAAGGGTTTCTTCACCCCGGGAAGTTAATTAAATACCATTTGGAGGCATTTAATGTTCGAGCAAAAACGGCTGATTTTCGACAAAAGAGATAACACCCCCCCATTACGTCATGCTTCAGAAATGTGGAAAATGGTCCGTTTTCAAATGTTTTATTTTTGAACGTCAGTTCACATTTGTAGGTGGATCATCAGTGTTAGAGCTAAAATTAGCATGTTTAAAGTAATTTTCATGCTTCTTGGGGCCCAAAACACAAGATTTATGGAATGGTTAAAAGTGCATGAAAATGGCCAATTTACTCACTCTGAGTTCTCAAAAAGGGTTTCTTCACCCCGGGAAGTTAATTAAATACCATTTGGAGGCATTTAATGTTCGAGCAAAAACGGCTGATTTTCGACAAAAGAGATAACACCCCCCCATTACGTCATGCTTCAGAAATGTGGAAAATGGTCCGTTTTCAAATGTTTTATTTTTGAACGTCAGTTCACATTTGTAGGTGGATCATCAGTGTTAGAGCTAAAATTAGCATGTTTAAAGTGATTTTCATGCTTCCAGGGGCTCGGCAAGGTAATTAAATACCATTTGGAGGCATTTAATGTTCGAGCAAAAACGGCTGATTTTCGACAAAAGAGATAACACCCCCCCATTACGTCATGCTTCAGAAATGTGGAAAATGGTCCGTTTTCAAATGTTTTATTTTTGAACGTCAGTTCACATTTGTAGGTGGATCATCAGTGTTAGAGCTAAAATTAGCATGTTTAAAGTGATTTTCATGCTTCCAGGGGCTCGGGAAGTTAATTAAATACCATTTGGAGGCATTTAATGTTCGAGCAAAAACGGCTGATTTTCGACAAAAGAGATAACACCCCCCCATTACGTCATGCTTCAGAAATGTGGAAAATGGTCCGTTTTCAAATGTTTTATTTTTGAACGTCAGTT